>NC_048596.1:137523723-137807259 GCF_003668045.3 Cricetulus griseus | reverse complement strand
ACAGTGTTTTACTCTTTCTATTTGTGTTTCTCCAATTCATTTCAGTGAATAGGAGCAGCAGCATGAGTAATAAAATGGGCTTCCATATGATTTGTAAGAAAAAATTGTTTGATATTAAAGTTGGAGAACAGAAATTCTATATTTAATATTCAACATTATTGAGATCAAACTTCATAGTAAAATTCTGGGCATATGCCTTAACATTCTTCAATAAAGCTAAGCACAGTATCTTAACTGGCACAACATTCTGCAGTTGCTTCAGTGACACATAGTAGGTCACAGTCACCTACATACTTATATATATTATGAATTTAGATGTAATCATTTCTGCGGAGATTTATCTACAGATTTCTACAGCCCTCTTTTAATTTCATTGTTTTGTGTTTGTTGGCTAGTCTTGAATTCATTTTTATTTTGGATAACAGCCCTCTCTCAGGTTTGGTGAAGATCTTTTTCCATTGTGTGGGCTGTCCTTTTGTCTTCCTGACCTCAACATAAAACAAGAAGAACTAGAAGAAACCATCCTGAGTAAGGTAATTCTTTCAAAAAATACAAACATGGTACATACTGACTCATATATGAATTTTAGACATATAGCAAATGATTACCAGCCTACAATCCATATCAAAAGGGAACAAGGAAAAACTGAGCATCTCAAGTGAAGAATGCATGTTCCTCCGGATATGTGGAAAGGATCTTCTGTGCTATTTGAGAACATGGGTATAGGAGAGAGGGAGCTGATTGAAAGACAGGAGGAGGAGTGAAGAGGACAGAGGAGGAGGAAATGGGATTGGGTAGAAGGTTTGGGGCATGGACGGGAGGGGTAAGGAACTGGGTTAACGTGTAAATGAAGCTTGTTTCTAGTTCCAAATAAGTCTCATTGCAATTTTAAAAATAACATAATAAAGCAAAATAAAAGGAAAGCAGAATTCTGAGGATATAGTCTAGATTTACAAATTTCAAAAGAAACTTGTACCTGAAGGTTATGTCTACCTGGCTTTCCACAATTTATCCATAAAATAAAAATAGCAAAACGAATACAACTCAAAGACCAAATTGCTAACCACTGTTTAGACCATTGTATCCTTATTGCACTCGAACTGTGGCATGGCTCTCTCTGTTACTCCACTTTAAATTCTATTTTATGAATATTATTGTAAATGACATCAAAGTCTCAACTGCCTTGGCAATTCTTCTGTCTTCCCTGCACATATATTGCAGTAAGAAGAGGATAGAGGAAATACCTGCATATTCTGTTCCTGACATAGTGTGAAGTTTTTGAAATTTAAGGAAATGGGCGGAGTGAGAGGCGACCTATGATAGTATTATGGTAGATAAAGTATATAAAGTAATATATATTATATATATGTATATATATATATATATTCTCTGTTTAATATATGCATATTTTAAGGTACCAGGCAAACCATTCATTAAGAAAAGACAATGGTTAATAAAATAGTGTGTTATGGACTATGATAGTGGTTTTGAGTAAGTACAAGTAGTAGAGAGAAAATAATGGTCACTGGATTGTTTCCTTTATCAAGTTTTATTTATCTCATTCAAATACTCAGAGCCAATGTGTTTTACTCTTTGAAATTGTTTTGATCTGCTTTTTTCATGTCACCAAATGAGAAGAGCCGCTATACTGAGTAAAGGGGCCTTAAAAGGACTTTTGAATAAATGGTGTTTGTTATGATATTACAGAATACAAATTTCCAATTTAAGAAGCAGATATATTATGAGTTCTAAGTGACTGAATTGAAACCTTGTGTATTCAGTAAAACTCAGCACAGCATCCTATTCTGCCCATAAACTTTGCAGTTGACTCAGGGATACCTCTGCACCACAGACAATTTCTCTCCTTCAATGCAGTATCAGATAAATTATAATCATGCCTAAAATCTCTCGATTGAACATGTCATATTCACCATGTTTATATGCTTCAAAATTCACATGGCATTTTCCAACTTTCTTTTCAATATATTAAGGCAACTATAGATCATGGACAAGCATGTCATATGAAATTAAACATCAACACTGAGCTTCACCTTCCAGGTAATTGAGGTGTTGTTGAGGTTATAGGCCTGAGAAATGAAGATAATCACTGCTTAATGTGTGAAACATATAAGAAACAGATATTTTAGACTTAATGTACACATAAAATATATAAAATATTATTTTCCAAAATTTTTATTTTGAGGTTTTAATCATAAAACTTTTAAAAGAGATGGGAAGTCAGGAATCTTATGTGTCAACCAGCATATAAATAAATTGTATTAAATAGGGATTGTGTGTGTAAAAGTACATAGCAGAGTATGGATTATTCATTTATACTGTATGAATATATGTCACTGTGATAGGTTTAATAAAGAAGCTAACTGGCTTAGATTTAGACAGGTTATGTTAGGTAGGAGATCCAATGTTGTGGTTGTTGGGAAGAAGATTGAATTCTAGGAGTCATAAGGAGAATACTGAGGAGATGAACTTGCTTTACAGACAAAAGGTTTCTGCTTGCCAATGAATAAGCAGGGAATAACTATTTGCAGAAGGCCTACAGAATATTTAGTTTTGGTTATCTGCATCTTCTTCCATCACTTTCTGGAACAGTTGCTAGCTTTTTGGGTGTTGAGTATTGTAGGCTGGGCGTCAGCTGTTTTATGACTTGTATCTATTTATGAAAGACTAGGTACCATATCTGGCTTTCTGAGTCTGGGTTACCTCACTCTGTATGATTTTTTTCTATATCTTGGGTACAACCAAAGTGAGGGAATGGAGAAGATATGGACAAAGGACTCAAGTCAGTAGTGGGTAACCCCACATATTCAGCTGGCCAGACAAACTTAAGACATCACTCTCTCTGGTCTGAAATCTGGAAGCCTGCATAGATGAACCAGACTTCATGAAATAAGAGATATTGGTGCCGCTAGGGAACTATATGAGGCTATTGGCAATGGTCTAAGATATAACAGTAATGTACAATATAACTTAGTGAACCCCATTCTATATGAAGAGAAAACTTGCTCAGTCTAGACCAGGAGGGGAGCCATGTTCTTGCACCTACCTGATGATGGGAAAGAATTGTAGACTTCCTAGGGGAGGCCTTAGGCTCTCTAAGTGGAGATGGAAGTCTGTGGGTAAATGGGGGCAGTAGGAGGAGGGGATGGTGGGGAACTGGGCCTAGAATGGAAAACATGAATTAATAATTTAAAAAGGAGCATCACATAAAAAAAGAGAAACGACAGCAAAGCGGCACTCTGGGAAGTTATCAGTATGATATTCAGAATGAGCATGCTTACAAGAGTTTGCCATAGCTGTGGTTATAAGCATGGATCCCTGGTGCCTCAGTTATGAAGTTCACACTCATAGAACACTACCATGGTGAACCACATGCATTAGGCTGAGCTGCATACTCCTACAACTGAGAGAACAGTTGAAAATTTTTCTCTTGCAATGAAAAATAAATGAAAAAAGAAGTTAAAATAGAAGAAGTTCCAGTCAGAAAATTGTAACAGTGAGGAGTCAGTGTGCTTAAAAATATACACATACCTGTGTCTCTGCTTTTTTTTTTAACCCACAAATACATCCAAAAAAGGAATGCTGTTTAATCTGCTGTACATAAGACTTTAGAACACATTTGTATAAAATGTGTTCTATCATGGTTTATTTACAAATAAGTTCATTTTGTCAATTCTATTCACTATTATGACACAGAGGATATACTGTAAATTACTCAGTAGCCAATAAACTTACAAATATTCTGCTTAAAGTGGCAAAACTGCATTTAAGAGTTCTACAAAAAATCAAGGCAAATTTGAGTCTTTTAGTGGCTTCTAAATGTAATAACCTAATAACCATTAGGCATTTATGGGGTTACTGGTTGTGACCCAAACTTGTCTGAATTTTGTACAGTATTTTTTTTTGCAATGTGGTCATGTATGATTGACAGGAAGAAAAACTTGCAAAATAATAGCCTAAATTCCCCTGCATTGGTAGAATGGTAGTGGACAAAAAACAGAACAATCATCTCTATCTTTCCTGAAGCCATATTATTATCAAATTTATCCTGAATATTTATCCTTACACCTACAGGGAAGTTTAATTGTAAATGTCTGAAAAATAAACACCATTTTGCATCATAGTTACACACTTTCCCAATTCGTGAAATGGCCAATAACTTGCACTGTATCCTTAAAGGAGAACTGATTAATCTGCACAATCCACTTTCATTTTAAGACTCAGAAAATATTTCCTGCAATGGTCATATAATGGTTGTAATCAAAAGAAAAGGCCATCTGTCGTGAAGACAGTATCTTCTATGAAGGATAGGGAATTAAAAACAGAAGTTTTGGAATTTTGAAACATGATACAAAGAAAATATAAGCAAAGAAACAACCAAAAATGGTTAGTACAATGACATCACAAATTGTAATGCAAAATTAGATGGGACACCTCTCAATTACAACAATTAGCAGAATATTCAAGGGCATATATAAAGTAAAATAGAAAAGATATGTTTCTACTGGAGCATAAATGCTTTAGTCTTTTTAATTCCAAAATGTCAATGTTAAATCTGTTATAAATAATGACAATCTGTATAGAATATGTATTAGTTATGTGTATATTTACATATTGATAAAAAATCATTGGATTTTTAGTCATTTTAATTTAACATTTATTGTTCAGATATTGTATTGAAGGAGGAAACAAAAAGAAGCATGAAGTGATGCAAATACAATTAGCATGCAAGAAATTCTATGATATGCCCACAAAATGTAAACATGCATTTACATACATACATGTAACTCTTAGGAGAAAACACAACATATACACTTATATGGTCTAATATAATTGTTATAAAGTACTTGAAATGAATCATAGTATGGCTATTGAGAAAAATAGATTCCTTATACTGTGAAGGGATAAGAGAGTGTTCTAACTCAGATGTCAGTAATATTTTATTTGGTTTTGTTCTTGGCCAAAGGGATGCATATTGGGACACATTTGATATTCAAAGAAGATTTGAAAAAAATATGAAGAACTTCATTAATGAGAGAAAGAACCTATTGTTGATGTTGCTTATGTCATCATAGCAAAGAAATCCATTTGCTGCCATTTAGAAGCTTCAGGTGACACAATGGAATGTTAACAAGCATGTTAGTTGCTTAAACGTTAGCAAGAACATAATTGCACTCTCTCATGATCTTTAACTATATATTTGTCATTGTGTCCAAAAATTGAGAAAATATCAACAATTATGAGGTTTGTGATCATGACTATGAGATGTAAGGAAAACCAAAAGCTGTTTTAATAGCCAGGTCCTGGGGCTAGAATGCTGATAATCAAAAGAAATTTCTTTCATTCTGCAAGAGGCATACAGAAGTAAACTGAGTCCTAATGAAATATTGATATGAACACAAATAGTTTATTCAGGCAAAAGTTGATATAGAACACAGCAATTTATAAGTTTCATTAATAAATTTTCAATGCCATAAGTGTGACAACAAGGTTTCCACCAGAGGTGAGTAAAGAGAAGCCTTAACTATTCTTTGCGATTTACTAAAGATTCAGGAATCATACTGCAGTACTTTTGGACTAATAGTGGGATGTCAAATTTTTCAAGATAGCCCGTATTTCAAGGCACAGACATCTCCTTGATTCACGGAGAAAGAATCAATGAATCAGAGCTATAATACAAGGAATCAAACACAAACAAAAATTGCTAATATCCATGGGCTCTATATTCTGTATTTGTCAGGAACAGTTTCCTTTGCCTGTGTCAATTTACAGTTGGGTTTTTTGTAATCTCCCAGAGCTAATAAGAACTAGAATGCAGACATGTGTCTGGTAAGAGACTGTAATTCTGACAACTTATATGCCCCCCTTGCCTCGCATTGTAGGTCTGTGTGCATTCAAATGTCATTTGGAGAATGAACCAATAAGAAGAGTCCTATCAATCCCACCAATAGAAAGCAAATCCTTAGGAAAGCTTTGAGATCTCCTTCTGAGCTGCTGACTCATTTCTCCCACCCAGCTTAACATGTCCAGCAGCAGATACCACAGAATACAGTGGATGAGAATGGAAATACAATTAATCCTAAGCACTGAATAAAATAAACAAAAGAGAAAAGCTTCCTTGGGTAAGTAGGGATCCAGTTCTTTGTGACTATATATTGGCTATCTAATGAAATTCCCTGCCTCTCTGATTTCTGATTGCTGAATATGCTTCATGGCTGCCAATTAGAGCTGGCTTGTATTGTTTTCTGATGTCTCTTATTTGAAGATGCTGACATTTGAAATACAAAAAGCCCTAGATGGCTAAGTAAGAATTCTTCCCTACATAATCATTTTATATTGTATCTTACAGTGACCCATATGATTAACACAAGAAACGTTTCTGTCAGATACTGATTCAAAAGGAAATCTCCGTTGCACATATTGCAGGATTCAAAATTTCAATGGAATAGCCGATATGAAAGAACCAACAGAGGCTTCTGAGCTAAGAGTACATTACTTGCACTACAAATAGAGAGAGTGACTTAGCAGGGCAGCATGGGACTTCCCACCAAACTCTGCCTATCCTAGGTTTATATTGTCTCTGTCTCGTGCAGGTGTCTGGGAGAGGTTCCCTACTCTGGAGTCTATTGCAGTCAGGGTTTGACTAATACCAGCTAAGAGCTGGATATTAGCCAGAACCCTGACTGGAAAAAATCCTCCTGTGCAGACATTTTTATTACATCAGATTGCCTCCCAGGGAGGAGGGAATACATTTAGAGATGCATCAGGAACCAATGAGGAGAGAGATCTCAAACCCTGGAATGGAAACAAATGACTGCAGTTCTTGGAGATCTGCGTCAGAGATGCTGATTCATCTATCTCTGCCCCCTCCCTGCTTTTTGTCAAAGAAGCAGGGATATTGAATTTCAAAGAGTGAATTAAATATAGTTCTCTTTCATATTGATCAAATTCTGATTACTGGTTTGCTGCCCTTTCTTCAAGCTGCTTTTGTCGTAGTTTTTCCCTTTGAGTGGAATATGCCATTTTAGAATACCTAGTTTTTATACTCTGAGAAATTCTGTTACCACACTTCTGTTATATTCTGATAGTGTCGATTACCCTTATGCCTCATTTTTTGTTTTGTTTTTGAAATTTGAATCTTCTTATTAAAAAGTCCAACCCAGACAATAGTACAGTTTTGGGGGGGGTATTCACTCAGCAATTGCTAGGCTAAGAATTCTAAAGGCAAACCCACAAATTATAAATTTTTGAGCCATAATTAACATATCATCTCAGCAATTCTTGATATTTTAGCAGATGTCCAGCTGGTGCCTCCACCATCTGAGCAAACAAGCATTACACACAAGAACAGAAGTCAGCAATTTGCCTGTTTTTATCTTGTTACCTTATGACACATTATTTTGTATGAATTGCTTGAGGCAATAAGATATTTAGTAATAGAATTTTTTGAAAGATCAGACTAAGAAGCTGGGCATTGGTGGCACAAACTATTAATCCTAGCACTGGATTGGCAGAGGCATGTAGATCTCTGAGAGTTCAAAGCCACGATGGTCTAAAAGAGCTATTTTCTGGATAGCCAGGGCTACACAGACAAACCATGTAACAAACAAAAGAAACAAATGCCAAAAATCCCAAGAACTTAAAAGTCCATCTCAAGACAGCTGACAGAATTACATCCAATGTAGTAGCTACTTCCTCATGGCTTATACAAAATAAAATCATTTTGATTTTATAAGGGTATTTTTTCCAAATGTAACATTCAGTACTACAATAGAACTTTGCTTCTATATTTTGGAAGTGCACTTGTTCCTTTCTGATGTTGTGAGAGCTAGGCTAAGAATAAATACTACCATATGCTAACATGGAAAGAGACAATCATACCACAAATCAACCCTAGATAGAAGAGTACAAGCAATTACAGAATGCTGAAAGCATTAAAATAAAAGTAATCTTCCCAAGGAATAGGTCCTAGTAGGTGTCCTAGAAGTGGTAATCCCTTGAGTCATAGACATACAAGTTACATGATTCAGACACAGATGATTAAATAAAAGAATCCAGAGACCATGAATTTGAAAGAGAACTAGTGTAGTTGGGGAACAAGAAGACATTTGGGGGAATAAAATGGTTAAGTAGTACAAGCATATTTTAATTTGAATGTGTATATTTAAAAATATCAAATCCTATATCAGACATATTTTTTTGCCAGTACAGAAAATACATGGAGTTTTTTAAATGCTGAAACAAAATGTAGGGAGTGATGGTGAGGGAAGGGACCAGCTTCCCATTTCAGCAGCCATGACAGTCTAACAAGTGCTTACCTGACCCTGCTTTGGTCACAAGGAGGTCAGATGCCTTCCTATTTCTGCAGCCATGACAGTAACACGTGTTTGCCTCAACTTGCCTTGGTCACTTGAAGGTCAGATGCCTGCTTCAATGCACGCACCCATCTGAAGTTAGCTGGTGGTGCTATGCTTTAAGCCTCTGGTTGTGTTTTACAGACAAATGCACAGCAATGATGCACAGAGCATAGCAATCACCCTGGGAGGACCTATGGGCCATAACAACCAGTTGAACAATCAACACAGGGCCAACCCTCCAAGCCTGGAGGTGCACCAATCCTGAGCCTATGTATACCCCTAGACAATCTCCTTTAGGCTGCCCTATAAAATCTCTATGTCGTGGCTTTGTGGCATAGTTCCTAGCCTATTGCCATGATGGATGGATGAAAGGCCCGAGCCAACATGGGGTTAGCTCCTTAAACAACTGCCTTAAAGCCTCTTTCTGTTTGAATCAAGCTTTTGACTCTGCCTGTGATTGGGGTCATTTTGGTCCTGGACCAAGATCCTGGAGGTCTGAGCCTCCCTGGGGTCTTTAATTTAGGGGCTTGTCTAGATTCCTGACAACCCCTCACCTGAGTGCAGTCGATCTTGGAGGTAAGCAGGTACCCTGTTTTGCCTTGTCTACTGTCTGCTGGCCCTGTCTCTGTCTATTCTGTTTCTATAAAGGCTGGGGGTTGGAACAGGCTGTGTGACTGTCCAGTTGAGCAGGTTTGTTTGTTATCTGTTTTATCTGATTTGTTGCAATTCACACCCTGCCTGCCTGCTTTTTGGTGCTGTATCAGTTTTGTTTTTTTCTGTTCTGTTGTTTCTGGTAATTATGTAAATGTAAAGGTCCTATGTTCAATTCACTAGCGAATTATATAAATATGCATATATATAGAAGGAGACAAGGATTGAGGGGACGACCAAATCTTGTTGACTTCAGAGTTTCAGGCTGCAGCTTCTGCAATCTGTCTGTAGGAGAGAGACTTGGTCAGATCTAGTTGCCTGCTCCATCTATAAGGGGACACAAGAGGGTTGCCAATCTGTAGGAGGGGGAGTTGGTGGGACTAATTTGCCTGCTCCATCTGTAAGGGGACCCAGGCAGGTTGCCAATCTGTAGGGGAGAATTAGTTGTGGCCCAATTTGTTCTCCATGTGGCTAGCCATATGAAATTCTGCATAGGACCCTAAACTAGTCTGTGGTGTGTGTTTGTTAAGCCTGTCTTTGTCTTTTGTCCTGACTCTAGAGGTCTATCAGAAGAGCTGTTGCTCTCTGGAATCTCACAGAGTCTCTCTCTGTCCTTACCTCTCATGAACATGGCATGCTTGGGTCAGGGGTATTTACTTGCTGCCTTGAGCACATACATGTAGCTACTGTTTAAAGAATATAATGTAACTATATGAAGTTTTAAATTCAACTTGCTAAGTTTCAAATATTTTACTAAGTTAAAACTGGTTACAGTCAGAATGAAGATTAATTAATTACAGAAATAAGGGCCTTACCTAGCCACCTGTGTGCTTAAGGTGCGCTTAAGGTATGTAACTAAAACAGAAATTCCGAACTCTAATGCTTCATAGACCTGCAGAATATGACATTTAAAATGTTATTTTAAAATTTTATAATATCAGAAAGACTGGCAAATCCTGACAGTGACCCAAAGTCTCCAAAGAAGACTATGAGGCACCCCAGTTCCTGCACCTAGATGATGTCAACACTGACCAGTGAGTGAGATGCTCAAATGTTAGACCTACTGCCTGCCAGGACCTGGCCCAGACAGTGGACAAAACTGGTGGGCACTGAAAAATTGATTGCACCCCCTTTTCCTAGACAAAACAAGATCAGTCTTTTCCATGTCCCTCTTGCACAGAGAGACAAAACCTCCCACCTAATAGGCCTGGCAAAGATCACTGTTCTTTGATACCTCAGCCTCCAATGCTAATGGAGAGACTTGGGTATGGCTAATTGGATACAGACTGGCTTTTAACCGGCTTCTGTCACTTTCTAGTAGATTCAGATACTGTAAAAAAAATTACCATTCTCAAATCTCTGAAATATTAATGGTTGTCAGCTTGGCAGCATCAGGAATTCAGATCCACAAGACTATAGTCAGAAGGTTAGCTGATAAAGTAGTGATTACCTACTGTTCAATCACAAGCTAAAGGTTTTTACGTTTATTTTGGTTATTATCTAAGTATAAACTTAAAGGGGTTTTCATCAATCCAAAGGCACTTCTGTCCAATCCATACCTGGCTTTCTGGACAGAAGACAAATGTCCATGCTTCTATTCCAAATCTGTAGATTTTTTCTAGGAGTCAAAGTTTTAAATATGTTCCTGCTGTTTAAACAGATATGCAGATATTTATTTTTTACATAATTTTGGCTTCAAGAAATAAGTTGTTAACATCTCTTCCCAGTTTAAACATGTCTTAAAGAGCTTTTTGCTTCTGGCAGACACATCTGAGTATATTTTTCTGACTACAGGCTGTTCCTAAGTAGACGTCAGACCTGGATGTGCTGTGGATGTGAACCAGCCCAGCTGATGAGGACACAAAGTGTCTCTGCAACAGAGTCTGCCAACCAGAAGCTCCTTGTGGATTCCCCATTGCCTAAATTCCCTTTTTAGCTTTTGACTAGCTTTCAGCCTTCTTGGATCCCTAACTTCATCCCAAAGTCAGCAGGAAGTAGCATGGGAAAGAATACATCTCCCATTTTCCCTGGTTTAAGGGCTAAGTCAAAAGTAACTCCTTTATAAGGGGATGCCAATATCTCTCTCTTGCTTATGGGGATGGCAGGGAGACAGAAATTCCATGATTGGAATCTCCAAATCAGAAAATGGGGGAATGAGGGGCCCAGCTCCCCATTTTGGCAGACATGACAGTCTAACACATGCTTATGTGACCTTGCTTTGGGAATTAGGGGGTCAAATGCCTGCCTATTTCTGCAACCATGACAGTAACAATGTTTGCCTGACCTTGCCTTGGTCACTAGGAGGACAGATGCCTGCCTCGTGGTAAGGAACCAATCAGCAGTTAGCTGGTGGTGCTATGCTTTATGGATCTTGGTGTTCTTTATAGAAAAGTGCACAACAATGACATGTTGAGCTAGCAATCATCCTGGGAGGGCCTATGGACCATAACAACCAGTTAAACAATCAACACAGGGCAAACCCTCCAAGCCTGGAGAGACACCAATCCTGAGCCTGTGCGTACCCCTAGACACCCCTTTACACTGTCCTATAAGATCTCTATGTCGAGGCTTCACAGTGTCTTTCCTAGCCATCTGCCATGATGGATGGATGAAATGCCTGAGCTAACATGGGGTTAGCTCCTTAAACCACTCCAATAAAGCCTTTTGCTCTTTGCATCAAGTTTCTACTCTGCTTTGTGATTGGCTTCTTTGCAGTCCTAGAATGAGGCCTGAGCCTCCCGGGGTCTTTCAGTGAGCACATTAACTATGGAAAATAAAATTGTTCTGGTCTTTGTTTTTACACCAGGCCAACTTTGGCCTAAGCCTCCCTGTACATGGAAGATACCAAAACCATGGTCAGTACTACATTGTATTCAATGTAGTTGAGGGCTACATTGTAGTTGAGCTCAATGTAGTTGAGCCCTTATGATGCTTATTCAGCTTAGACAAGCATGAACTTCTACTGCTTCCCAGGACTGCTTCCCAGGACAGGGTACACTCCAGTTGCTCAGTCTACTAACAATAAATCCAATTCAGTGTAGTGAATTTATTTTCTGATATTTTTCATTTGAGTTAGAAAGATTATTTTACATGTCAATCCCAGTTCCCACTCACTCCCCTCCTCTCCTGCCCCCCAAACAACACCCTACCTATTCTGATCCCAATGAAGTGTGAGTCCTTCCATAGAGGGTCTCCAGAGTCTCCCATATCATTTGGGAAAGGGCCTAGGCCCATCCCTTTGTTTCTTGGCTCAGAGAGTATCATTCTATGTGGGTTGGACTACCAAAGTACATTCCTATGATAGGGATAAGTACTGATTCACTACAAGGGGCCCCATTGATATCTGAGGACTGAAACCCACATTCAGCTGAACTGGATCAGTCCCATGCTGGTTTCCCAACTATCAGTCTGGGGACCAAGAGCTCTCCAATATTCAGGGCAGCAGTTTCTCTGGGTTTCACCAGCCTTTTCTGGACCCTTTTCCTCATCAATCCTCCTTCTCTCCAACTGGATTCCAGTTTAGTTCAAGGTTTAGCTGTGGGTATCTGCTCTTAATACTACCAGCTGCTGGATGAAGGCTATAGGATCAGTATGCCTCATTTTGAAAATTAGTATTCATGGACATATTGTAGATTTAAAATTATCCAAATGAAGTCTAGATATATCCATAGTGTGTCTTCCAGTGCAGCAGAGCTCACTGCACCAGATTTAGGTGGTTTGAGAATTTCAAGTACTACATGAAATGAAAGCATATCAGAAAGGACAACATGGAGCCTGGTGACCTCTGAGAAGTTCCAACTGTCGTTGTGATCACAGGTTAAAGACCCTGGATCAGAGATCCCAGAAACAGCACCAGCCGTGTCTGGCTCATTCTCTGTTTGGGACACCAAATGATATCACACCTGAGGTGCTTCTCACAAACGGTATACACAGCTCTGTGACAAGTGGAATGTTCAGTATGATTCTTTCTGAGATCTTGGTTGGGCCAAGACACACATGGGTTGCCATAGGCCCTATCCCAAATCATATGAGAGATTCTTAAGACCCCTATGGAAGGCCTCACCCTCCCTTGGGAACAGAAATGATATGTGATAGATAGGGTGTTAGTTGGGTGGGGGTTGTAATGGGAGGAGTGGAGGGAACTGGTGTTGACATGTAAAACAATCTTATTCCTAATCAAAAGAAAAGAAAAGAAATTCATGGTGTCTCAGATGGTTAAATTATTATTCTCACTAACATAACCATTTACACTCTATTAATCCAAGGAACATTTGATCAACACAAGCATGAGTTTTCCAAGTATTGAGATAAAAAATAAATCTTCCTTGTACACAATGTAGGGTGCAAGACTCAGCCAGTAATCAAGATATTAAGGCTGAAACTTTTGATTCATAGACAGGAGCCCATTTTCTACCAAGGAAACAGGAGCAGTTACGCATGGCATGATTGTGGGAATTCTCACCAGTTACCTAACCTATCTTCAGTTTTTTTGTTGTTGTTGTTGTTGTTGTTGTTGTTTTTTGAGACAGGGTTTCTCTGTGGCTTTGGAGGCTGTCCTGGAACTAGCGCTTGTAGACCAGGCTGGTCTCGAACTCACAGAGATCCACCTGCCTCTGCCTCCTGAGTGCTGGGATTAAAGGTATGTGCCACCAACTCCCAGCCATATCTTCAGTTTTGTTTGCCCCTGTCTCCTACAGGTCTCCAGGACAGTTTCCCTTCTCTGGGGTTGTTTACAGTCTGGCTTTATCTAAAGTCCATCTCTTAGCTGAATTTTAGCCAGGAACCTGACTGGAAAAATTTTTCAGTATCCTCATTTTTAGTAGATGTGATGCCAAAGAGTCTCCAGTCCTCTCAGGATTTTCATGGTAGTGACACAGTTCTGCCTTAGGATGCATACTCTTTGTGATCTATTTTTCATATTTTCTGTATATGCTTTGAAATACTTTACTTATATATAGAGTGTATTATACAAAACTTATGTGAAGTATAATATTGCATAATCATAATTTATAAGAATATTTTATGTATTTGGATTATATTGCTATTTTAGTCATGTGTATTCTTATCAGAGTGCAAATTAAAATATGATTGGAATGAAGAAAAATGCTTTCTTCAATTCTTCTGCCAAAGTTAGGTTAGTAGAACCTAGAATTTCATATTTCATATATGAAAAATAATTAAGTTAATATTCACTCATTTTAGAAAGGAGAATTATAAATAAGTTATACCCTCAGAATTATTTTAGAAAAAATAATAGAAATTGTAAAACCTATAAGTTTTTGATCAGTTGCATTTGCAAGTTCCCCTCATATTTTTGTTTCTCCTATTCCCTTAAAATTCATAAAAGTGATTAATATTATTACATGAATATTTTATTTTGAAGAATCCACACATTTCCTAAAAATAGAATTGCACCCAAATTCCAATATCAGTTTTACATCTGAAGCTTATGTTATTTTGTTTTCTTTGATACATACTTAATATATTTAATGCATTTGTAGGTGCATCCATACACATCAAGCTAATAGACCATGAATATTCCCAATGGCAAACAATTCTGAATAAAAGTTAAAAAATATCCTCCTCTTTGCTTCATTATATCAAAAGCCAATGTAAGAACAGTTAGGCTTATGTACTCACTCATATGCGGATTTTAGATATAGAGTAAGGATTACCAGCCAACAATCCCCACTGCCAAAGAAGCTAATAAACTTGGAGGTCCCTAAGAGAGACATAGATGGTCTCCTGGAGAAGGGGAGAGGTTCAAGATCTGCTGAGCAAATTGGGAGCACGGGAAGAGGGGAGAGGGAGCTAGGAGAATGAGAAGGGGAGAGGAAGGGGGATGCCGAGGACATGAGGGAGCAGAAAATATGAGTCAGGGGAATAATACACCATAACAAGAATGGAGATATCATAATAGAGGGAGACATTTTTGATTTACAGAGAAATCAGGCACAAGGGAAATGTCTGAAGATCTACAAAGATGACACCAGCTAACTATCTCAGCAATGGGGGAGAGGCTACCTTAAATGCCCTCCCCTGATTATGAGATTGATGACTGACTTATATGCCTTCATCCAGCAGCTTGTGGAAGTAGAAGCAGACACCCATAACTAATCACCAATCTGAACTCGAACCCAGATGCAGAGAAGAACCAGTGAAGAGCACAGAGGTCCAGACCATGCTGGTGAAACACACAGAAACAGCTTACCTGAACATCCGGGTACTCCTGCTCCACAGTTTGATAGCTGGAATACCACCAGCATGGGACTGATCCAGACCCAAGGAACATGGGTTTCAGTGAGGAAACCTCAGAAATCTATGGTACCTCCTGTGGAAGCCCAGTATTCATCCCTAGCATTGGTGTGGTCTTTGGGATCCCAGTCCATATAGAGGAATACTCCCTGAGCCAAGACACATGGGGGTGAGCCTAGGCCCTACCCCAAAGGAAATGAAAGACTTTGATGACACCCTATAGAAGGCCTCACTATCCAGGGGGAGCAGAAAGATATGTGACAAATAAGGTTTTAGTTGGGGGGCAGGTAGGGGAGGACGGGTGGGAGAAGAGAAATGGAATTGTCATGTAAAACAATCCTATTTCTAATTCAAATAAAAAAGTTGGAAAAAAAGTGAAGTAGTTAAATACAAGAGTATACACCGCCCCCCCAAAAAAAAACAGTTAGGCTTTTTGAGTTCTGTTCCTAAATGTAAGGTATTGTTGAGGGCTAGATATAGTTCAAGAATTTTGCATATTGTTTCTATTGTTGAAAATTCCTGAGTTAAAGTGTGCTTTCATATAAATAAGATACTTGAGATTCAGATATTTTTGTGGAATACTACCTGATATGAGATAAGTTTTCTTTTTAGACTTGAATAATTGATTCTCACACAGCTGGGTTGCCTGGAAAAACCATATAGTGCAGACATATTTGTGATTTATGATATGTTTTCTCTTTGTATATAAATAAGCTTGTGAAGTCTAGCTAAGTAAAAAAAAAATAAAACTTACTCTTACCAAACTTTTCTTATGTTCAGGAACACTAAGATAGTTGTATGCCTGGGTTTGAATAATGAGTGCTCTGAGAATTTAGTCAAGATTTACAAATTTCAAAATGAACCTGTTGCTGACTGAGATGTCTACTTGACTATCCACCATATAAAAATAAAATAAAAATAGCATAATGTACATAATTCAAAGACCACATCACTAACCAGTCTATATATCATTGCATCCTTATTCCTCTTATGATATGGTCCTATGTGTTATTATAATTTAAATTTTATTTTATGAATACTGGATGTAAATATCAAGCCCTTTCAGGTGTCCTAGGAGTTATGCATAACTACAATAAGAGGAGGATGTAGGAAATGCCTGTATATTCTGTATCTGACTCAGTGAAAAGTTTGCATTAAAACAATGGAAATAAAGTATGCATCTAAGAAATATATATATATATATATATATATATATATATGTCTCAATGTGTGTGTGTGTGTGTGTGTGTGTGTGTGTGTGTGTGTGTGTGTGTGTTTGCTGTGATGTAATGTCCTGTGTGCTAATCTATATGGAATTGTTAGTACCAGGAAAACCATATATAAAGCAAAATAAAAACTGTAAATTTTTTTGTTATTAATATAATAATATAATCACTGATTAATGTGTTAATTTTTTTTTTTTGGTTTTTCGAGACAGGGTTTTTCTGTGTATCTTTGGAGCCTATCCTGGCACTCACTCTGGAGACCAGGCTGGCCTTCAACTCACAGAGATCCGCCTGCCTCTGCCTCTCAAGTGCTGGCATTAAAGGTGTTTGCCACCAATGCCCACCAATGTGTTAAATTTTTAAGAAACAAATATAGATGGTTTGGATTCAACATACACATAGAATATTATTTAACAATAATTACATTGAGGGATTATAATAAAAATTTCTTTAAAAGAGATGAGATGGATAGAAAAATTATTCTTCATCATAAAAATAATAAGTATTAAATTTTTTAAAAATTATAAAGCACGGTATGAATTATTAATTTACAATGGGTGAATGTATGTCACTGTGAATGATATAATAAAAAAAACTAACTTTTTTAGATTAGGCAGAATAATTTTAGGTGGGAGCACCAAAATATGTGGGTGCTGGGAAGAAGAGAGGATTCTCAGAACCATGAGAAATGCAGTGGAGATGAAATTGCTTTTTAGTGAAAAGTCATCAATCCTTTTGGCAGATATCTTGGTTGAACATTTAAAATTAATAATGAGTCTCTATATGCTTATTTGGAAACTGCCTGGTGGGATACAATACACATTATAGAAATGGAATTTTCTTCTGGGGCCATAATTTCCAGAAAAGTCTCCCAAAATCTTTAAAATCATCTCAATACCTCAGCCCAGCTCACACATCAATTTCCTGATATGTTTTATGGTAGACTAACCCTACAGCTAGAGTTATGCAGATGAATGCTTCTGATGAGAGCCTGCTACTTGTCTGCTTGCAAGAAACTAACAAAGAAATACTTATTTTAATAATCCCTACGCAATGGTTAGTTGTGTGTTTCTTTATCTCCTTCCATCACATTCTGGAACAGTTTCCTTGTTTTTCAGTTTTTGTAAATGGTACACTGGGTAACTTTTGCTTTGTGACTGGTGTCAACTTTAAGTAAGTATATATTATATTTGTCATTCTGGGTCAGGGCTCATTTACTTAGAATGTTTTCCCCTAGTTATTGGGTACAATGGTTCAGAGGGAATAAGGAAAAATGAACAAAGGATTAAAAACAGTACTGGGTAAAAACACATAGAAACAACTTACCCGAGCTACTGAAAATTCAGTGACTCTGGTCTGCCAACTTGGTAACTACATTAGATGATCTAGACTCCCTAAATATAAGTGAAATTGGTATAATTGGGGCACTCAATGAGAACATTCACTTTGGGTCTACGGTGTAATGCCAATATACAATATAACTTCTTGTAGCCTATTCTATATAAAAAGATACCTTGCTCATTCTAGAAAGGGGGTGGTGCCTTGGATTCACAAGTGCAAGATGATGGGATAGATTTTGTAGACTTACTAGGGGAGCCATTATGCTCTCTATGGAGGAGATGAAAGTTTGAGTTGTGGGCAAATGGGGCAATGTGAGGAGTGTAGGTTCTGGAATTGAAACTGGAATATAAATCATCAATCAATAATTTTTATAACAAGGAGAATCATAACAAAAAAAAGAACCTAGAAATTAAGCAATTAAATTATATTTATAAGATATTATATGTAAGCATTTCTGCAGCAGTAATGTTACAATAATTTGACAGAGCTGTGGCTATTATAATGTCTACCTCATACCTCAGCCAGGAGGACTCACTCAGAGAACCAATGGGGGATGTGTCAGTAATGACAGCAACGTTCTAACACATGCATTATGCTGAGCTGTACTTTGCTGCAACTAAGACAACAACTGAAAGTATATCTTTTGCAATAAAAAATAAATGAAAAAATATTTGTCAAAAAGACAAATATCCAGACAGATAAATTGAGAGTGGGGACAGTGTGCTTAAAAATAAACACATACTATTGTCTCTGTTATTCTTTTGTAACCCACAAAATTATCCAAAATCAATGCTGTGCAATCTGCTATACAGAACACCTCAGATTTTGCTGAAATATGTTCTATCCTGGTTCCACTAGCACTAAATCTTTGAATTGTGTTAACTATTATGCTATTGAAGATAAATTGTAAATTATTACTTTAGTTAATATTTCTATTTAGAAACATTCTGCTGCATAGTATTGAAAATTCGGTTAAGGGTCTACACAACACCAGGCTGAATTTGAAGAATTTTTTTCATGCTTCAAACATAATAACTTGCTAAACTTTATGCCTTTAGGGGGTTACTGGTTGAGTTCCATACATATCTGAATTAATTCTCTAACAATTATCTTTCAGAAATGCAGGCATATGTCATTGACAAGAAGACAAACCTGGTGATAAAATAACCTTAATTAGCCCACAGTGCGAAAAAGATATTGGACAAAATATATAACAATCATCTGCATATTTTCTAAAGCCATATAATTACTATCTTTGTTCTGAACATTGTGTTTACACCACAGGCATTATTAGTTGTAAAAGTCAGTAAAACATAACACCATTTTACATCATTACTATACAATTTCACAACTGAACAAATGTCCAAGGTCTTACATTGCTTATTTCAAAAGCACCTAATCAATACACACAACCCACCTTTATTCTTAGATTCATTGCATGGAATGGTCATACACAGTTTCTTATCCAAAAGAAAAGTGGGCATGGCCCATAGACAGCGTCTTCTAAGAAGGGTTATAAAACAGAAAGTTTTGGAAATTTGAAGAACAATACAATGAAAAATCTTCAAAGAAAGAACATAAACAAGATTAGACAAACAGCATCACAAAGTGAAATGTGAAATCAGATGGGAAGCTCTTCCAATTTGTAGAATTAGCAGAAAAGCCAAGGACAAAAATTGCATGAAAAATAGAAAGGCTCCATTTCTACTGAACCATAATTTCTTTAAGCCTTCCATTTCCAAAATGTCAGTGTTAAATCTGTTACACATAACAAACACAGCATGTAGACAGTATGGGTTAGGTATAGGTAAATGTACGTGTTCTCAGTGGAATCACTAAATTAAGTAGTTATTTGTATTTTAACATTGATTGCTAAAGCTACCGGATTGTGGGGTAAAAAAATAAGCAAGAAATAATAAAAACAAAGTCATCATGCGTGAAATTCTGGAAAATATCAACAAATTGTAGACATGCAACACATACATATATAAAATATGTATATGAAAACTCAATGCATACACTTAGATACACTTGTACAATTATTTGAAATTATTTGAGATGATTTGTAGTATATTTGGAGAGATATTAAGAAAACTGAACCCCTAATACAGTAAAGGGATAACAGTTTTCTCACTCAGATACTAGTAATATATTATTTGGTTTTATTGTTGGACAAAGGCATGCATATGGGTACCCATTTGATATTCACAGAGGATTTCAAAAATATTAGGAGTACATCGGTTATGAGAGACAGAACCTATTTTTGATGTTGCTGTGTGCTTATGTCATCATACCAAAAAATTCCATCTGCTGCCATTTGGAAGCTTCACTTGGATGCACTGCAGGTTATACAATTGAAGCTCAACATGAACATCATTGGCTTAAAAGTTAGCAGGAATAAAATTCCTCACTCTCATGATGTACATGCCATAAAAGAGAAAATAGTGAGAGATACTTAAATATGTCTTTGTCACTGAGGCCAAAAATTGAGAAAAATAAGTAATTATTTTGTTTGTGATCAAGAACATTACTTGGAAATAAAACCTCAGGTGCTCTATTAGACAGGATCCTGAGTCTATGAAGACAACATATATACAGAAGGAATTTCTTTCTTTCTGCCACACGCATACAGAAATAAACTGAGTCCTGATGACATATTGAAATACTCTCATATCTATACTGCAGTTACAATTTAGGAAATAACACAGCAAATTATATTGAAATCCTTTCTAGGAAACCTGAGTGTCTTTGGCCTACTGTGTTCTGATATTTTATGTTTTAATCAAGTACTTACTTAATGCCACATACTTGTGTTGAGAAGATGGCTGAAAGATTTGAACAGTTTCAAAGGTTGATGAATGAAAAGAAAGGAAGAGGTAGCCACCAAAACATGAAACAATTTATTTAAAAAACAGGGTACAAAACTAAATAGAGAATTCTCCTTAGAGGAATATAAAATGATTTTAAAACACTTAAGAATCTGTTCAAAAATCCTTAGCCATTAGTTAAAGGCAACTCAAAGCAACTCTGAGATACCATCTTTAACAGGCCAGAATGGCTAAAATGAAAAACACCAATAACTATCTTTGCTGGAGTAGATATAGAGAAAGATGATAACTCCTCCAATGGTGGTGGGAGTGTGAACTTGTCTGACCACTTTGGAAATCAGTATTGTGGTTTCTCTGGAAAGTGGAAATGAGTCTACCTTAAGATCCAGAAATTCCCCTCTTGGGCATATACCCCCAAACTGCACATTTATACAAGGGCATATGCTCAACTATGTTCATAGCAGTACTGTTTAAAATCGCCAGAAACTAGAATTACTCTAAATGCCACTCAGCTGAAGGATCCATGGATAATATGTGAGAGATTTACACAATGGAATATTACTCAGCAAAATAATATAAAATCTTGATATTTGTAGTGAAATTGATGGAACTGAAGAAAACATCCTGAATGAGGTATAAATGTAAATGTATAATAAATAAATAAAATGTAGAGAATCAGAATATGTACTCACTCTTATATGGGAATTAGACATATAGCAAAGCACTACCAGCCTACAATATACAGAACCAGAGAAACAAGGATCAAAGAGAACCCAAAGAGAAGAACCAAAGTTCTCCCAAATACAGGGATGGGGCAAGTACCCCTGAGTAATTTGGGAGGATGGAAGGAGAGAGAAGAGGAGTGGGAAGAGGAGAAGAGGAAGGGGCTGGAGGAATGGAAACAACAGGAGGACTGAGACAGGGGAATAACAGAGGGCAAGATAGGAAATGCCTTGATTGAGGGACCCAGTATATGTTTGAAGAGAGGCCTGGCACAGGGAAAAATTTGGGGATCTGTAGGGAGACACTATAGCCCTGCCCCAGGTAACCCGCACAGGTGTGCGGGAACAAGCCCATGAGGGCAGAGTGGGGGGAAGTCTAAGGTGACTTAAATGGGGTTATTTAGGGACAGCGGACAAGTGGACATGCTCTCTCCTTCTGCTGGCCCTGGTCCCGGCTCCCACCTCTTCGCTTTGGTTTGTGCTTGGCTGGTGAATCTGAATAAAGAAAACCTTAGCCCCATTGCCTGTTGAGTGGTCACTTAACAGGGATCCAAAGGAATAACCCCAAATAAGCAACTAGGCAGTGGTGGAATGGCTGCCTTTGAAGCCCTTCCTTTATAATGAGATTGGTGACTACCTCCGTTGCCATTCTTAGAAGTTTCATCCAGAGCTGATGGAAGCTGAATAGTCACCCACAATACAAACGCAGAATCCCAAGCTGAACCTGTTGGAAACTAATGGGCATTGGATAATAACAATAAGCTAATATGTATTGCAATCGTAGCATAGTTGACAGTTATTTTCATGACACCAACAAAACCATGTAAAGAGAAACATTCTAATACTCATTATTTGCTTTCTAGAAGTTTCCATTAGCAAATTTGCAATAACTAGCACTACCTTATGAGTAAAAATTGGCTTTGTTTCATGTATGTTTTTGCTTACTTGAAAATACACAGATATTATCACAGGAAACTTCACTATAGATTCTTCTTATTCCACATATGTAGTATAGTTTAATTGTTTTACTCCCAAATTCTCTTGAGTCTGAGACAGAATAGAGATGAGCTTCTTGTATTCTGTCTATACTAACTTGTAACTTTGGGGATGTGACATGAATGCCCTGGCACTTGCACATTTTCTGATATTTATATCTAATATGCAGAAAACAGATTTTAAAACTTGAGGACCACAGAGGACCATATCATAATGAGGTATGGAGAAGTACACTGTGGCAATTGTAGTTTTGCAGTGTTGTCTCTTAGTTTATTAGTTATCCTGTATTCTTTTTTAATTTAATTTTTTATTTAATGTTTACAAATTATAAATTCACATGTCAATCCCTTCTCCTCTCTCCCCTATGCCCCCCAGTCCAACACCATCCCCTTCACCCCCTCCACTCCCCATACAGGGTAGAGCCCTCCATGGGGGCTCCCCAAGGTCAAGGCCTAGGCCCTCCCACCCTGTGTCCCTGATGAGAGCATCCCTTCAAGTGGGACGGGCTCTCAAAGTCCCTTCTGTTTTTTCATTCATTTATTTAGCTCATAAATAAAGTCATGCACAATTATGATACACAATTCAGTATGTTCACAATGGCATGGCTAAATTAAACCAATGTTATATCACACATATTCATCATTTTTGTTTTGAGAACACATAACATATACTATCTCACAACTTTTAAAATATAGCATATTGTTATCAACCATATTTATCATGCTATCAGTAGACCTCAAGACTTCAGAGAGTCCAGGCCTCTTGTCCACCTGCAGTTTTATATCCTTAAACCAATGGGTTCCCCATTGTTAAAACCTACATTGAAGTCTAATAGCCACAAGTCTGCTCTCTGTTCCCATAAGTTCATCATTTCTAAGTTACACACAAAATTGAAATTGTTATAGAGTGGTATTTTCAGGGAGTCATGCTTACAGATGAAGCCAGGGGAATTTGTGGGGTCCATGCTCACACTGAACAGTTTGCCGATCCCTGCTCCAAAACACCATTTATTTCTTTGTATCTATGTCCTCTTAAAAGTGACATTCTATGTTCATAATATTTAACTCTTTCTATTTGTGTTTCTCTATTTCAGGTCACTGAACAGAAACATAACTAAGAAAAGTGGTCTCCAGATAATTTGTAAGAAAATTGTTAGATCAAAAGTTGGAGATTTTAAAATCTAAATTTCATATGTAGTAATATTTACTTCATACTTCACATGGTAATTTCATATTACCAGGTAATGTCAATGCCTGGACATTGTTCCCTAAATGAAGCTAAGCACAGTATCTTATTTTGCTCAAAAATTTGCAGTTGCTACAATGACACATTTTAGTTTATAGTCACTTATGTCCCTATATTTAGTATCAAATAAGATACATTCATCTCTATAACTATCTTGGTAGTACATAGCAAACTTAATTTCTTGATATGCTTTGAAAATCACATGGTTGATTCTCACATTTATCCCATATATTAAGACACTTTGTGATCCAGGACAAGACTATAGTATGAAATTTAGCATGACCACTCCTGGTTCAACTCCCATTATAATGAGATTATTTTTACTTTCTAGCTGTGAATATTCAGAAGGCATTCCCTGCATAATACATTAAATATTAAGGTATAAATGGAGATTGCATTTTTGACTAAAAATACAAAAACATATTTTTTTCAAAATTTTCATGAGTAGATTTTAATGTTGAACATGTCAAACATCAGGCATGTTAGGGTTTTATACTTCCATCATCATATAAATAAGATATCATTAATAATGTGTGATTATGAATAATTGAATAACAGGGTGTTGGCATTTCATGCAAACTGTGTGAATATATGTCATTGTGAGAGGTGAAATAACTGGAATAGAGCTTGACAGGAGAAAGGTATGAGGGAGACCCAGAAAAAGGGAGGAGGTCCAACATTGTGTGGGAAGAGGAAAGTGATGACGTAGATTTACTGAGAAAAGGTACCAATCATGACAGAAGAGCATCCATAAGAATTGAAGCATAACTCAAAATTTAACAATTATCTATTATGCAGACTGAGATATTACCTGAGCATTTTCAATTAATAATTAGATTTCATGTGATTATTTGGTATAAAATTCCGCATAAAAATGGTATGCCTACATAGGGCCAGAATTTCCACAGAACTAAAGATTGTTATCCAAATATTCTAATACACAAAAATGGAGCCAAAAGCAGCTTTGTGATAACTTCATTCATTGGCCAAACTTAAGGCTAGTGGAATACTGAGGAGTGTCCCTAATTAGTCAGCCTCTAGGCTAGCTAATAGCTACATAAATGGAATGGATTTTATATGAGGCCATACATCCAAAAATGGGTCTTTGGAGCAGTGATCTGGAAACTACTCAGTTTCAGCATGGACCCAACAACTTGCCAGACCTTCTGCTGTAAAGATTGCTCCCTGAAACCTAAGCCCTGAAGCTACCTCTGTGACATCCTAGGATTGAGTTCCCAGCTGCCAACGCTGTGCTCCAATATATGCAATTATCTGAGCTGTATTTTACTACAATTAACATATTAGTTAAATTTTGTCTCATGCAATCAAACAACTAAACAGAGGTTCAATATAGATATATCCAGGCAAAAGTATCCAGTACTGGGTCATAGTGTATTTAGGTATACACACATACCAGTGATTCTTCTGTTGTTTTACAGCCCACATTAATATCCAAGAAAGAAAAATACTGGTCATTCTGTAAATTAAAACTTCTTAATATGAAAAATTTAAACTCTATCACTGTCGCTTCCAAAGTATGGTCATTGTAACAATTTTTGTCTCTATTTCATGGAGACAGTAAATCAATCCATTAATATAGCTCAGCAAAGTAACCTATGAGAACACAATGATAACAAGTCAGTTTCCTGTGCTATATGTTGTTATCACCCCAGAGCCTAGGGAGACAGCTATAAGACTATCTGCAGATGCTGCTGCTAGATATTATCAACTCAAAAATTCATAAATAATAATAAAATTCCATCATCATTTGCCCACTGCATCTCATAAGAAAGAATACAGTATGACCCACTAAACTCTGTCAGATACTAAAGCCTGAAGTCAAGTATGTTCCTTCTTTAAAGAGAAGCAGTATTTTAGAAGCAGGTATCTACTTGTACATGTTACAGGATCAGGTGACTCAGAACTTTTGGTAACATAATCCAGTAAAGTATGGAATCAATGCTGAATTTGCTAATTTCCATGGGTTCTGTCTTCTGAATATGTCATTAACAGTCTGCTTTACCTGGGATAATGTAAAATTTTCTTTCTGAGATAGGAAACCACAATTGGTTTCTGGAATGTAGCCAGATATTTGCTGGTAAGAAATGTTCTGCTAACAATGACATTGTCTCTCTTTGCCTCTGAATGAAGGAATGTGTACATTCAAATTGTGCATAGAATAAGAACCAAGGAGTGTTATCTCATTTCCACCAGTGGAAAGCAAATAATGTGTAAAAAAGGCGATTTCCTTCAGAGCTGCTGACTCATTTGTTCCTACCAAATAATTATGTGCTTCAGCAGAAACAAGGAAATTGATAATTGATGACAGGAATAAATGAAATTTATCCTATGTCCTGAATAAAATAATAAAAAGGAAAATAATCCCGTGTTAACTAGGGGGTGAACTTACATCCTGTCACCTTTTCCTATGACTTGGCTATCTCCTTGAAAGCATCCCTTTCTGCCTTCTGCATGTTGATTTTGATTCTAGGCTGCCAATTACACATTTGAGACATCAAATGCACTTATTTGTGGAATGTGACATGTGATCCGCACATATTCTCATGTGCCTATTTGGAAATTTCCCCTGATATAAACATTTTTGTTTGTAGGACTTCAAACCAAGCATATGATCATATGTCATGTGTCTGTCAGGTATTGATTACCAAAGTAAACCTTACTTGCATGTAATGCAGGATGAAAGACTGACCAAGTCTTCACAGACATTAAGGCTGAAGCAATAGCTTCAGAGACAGGATAGCATTCCCTTCACAGTAAACAGGAACAATTACTCGTGCCAGTGTTGTAAGAAATCACAACAAATCCCTGATTATGCTAGGTTATTTCTTGACACCTGTATCTCTCTGGAGAGTATTTTCCAATTCTGGGGTTGTTTATAGTCAGGCTTTGCCTAAATGCAGCTATATGCTGGAGTTTAACCAGGAGCCTGAGGGATAAAATCCTCAAGTGCAGATATTTTATTAGATGAGGTTGTGTGTTTCTGTAGTAGCATTCAAAAACAGATGCATTTGGAATGAATAAGGACAGATCTCAAACTTAGTGCAAATCAAAAGGCTGTAGCTTCCTTGGAGTTCTCAGTCATATTTGATGATGTATATCTCCCTCCTCACTGTGTGCTGTAAAAGAAACAGCTTAACAGAATGTAGAACACAGGATAACATGTAATTTCCCTTTTCTCTGCACTGAAATGGTAGTAAAAAATGTCTAAAGGCCAGATGGTGGTGGCACACACCTTTAATGCTAGCCCTTTTGAGGACAAGGCAGGAGGATCTCTGTGAGTTCAGGGCCACTCTGCTCTTAAAAGAAAGTTCCAGTACAGTCTCCAAAACCTAAAGTGAAAAACAGGTGTGGAAATACCACAAAAATGTATTTGTGTAATGGAGTCAGATTTGCTGCTACTCCTGCCTGCATGTGTCTGATGGTGACTGTGGGCTGCTATTATTGTGATCAGTTACTTTCAGATTTTATGTATGCATTGTTTATGCAGCTGAATATATTATATATTTGATGTTAGAAATAGTTATACAATATATTATGTGAGTATAATAAAGATATACATTTTATGTATTTGAATATAGTATAAATATTTTCCTATTTGTCATAATGTTATATTAATAGTTGCTTGGATCCAATACAAAATGCTGTTTTCAAGCAATTTCCCTAATAGATCCAATTGAATCATGGTTCCACATTTTGTCTTCATAATAAAATATAAAGATAATTTATTTTAGACAGGAATAATTTTAAATATGTTTACTTATCAGTAATTGTGTTTGTTATATAGATTACTATGTGATTGACACTTTAGGTTTGCAAGTTTCTCTCATGTTTTTTATTTCCCAAATGCTATTTGCATTAAAAAATATCCATTAGTATTATCATTTAAATGTTATATTTTGAAGAATCCATATTATGTATAAATCACATATTGGCTTTATGTACATTTTTGTTAATGCTAGCTGATTTGAGATAGGTTTCTTCTTGGAGTGGAATGTGCCATTTTAGCATAGCTAGTCATGTATACTCAGAGAACTTCCAGTTACCACACTTCTCTTGTGTCCTGGAATTTTAGTATAAAGGTTTGCCTGGGTTTCATTGTGAGAATTCATTGGTTTATTTTAGGTTATAAATTTCTAAATGAGCATGCTGCTGACTAAGTTGTCTATCTGACTGACTAAAATATAATTTCAAAAAATATCATAATGAGTAAAACTCAGAGACCACACTGCTAACTACTATACAAAATATTTTATTTTTCCCGCCTACTCATGATATGTTCCTCTAGATTTAAATTCTAGCTTCTGATTACCAGATGTAAATATCAGGAATTGAGCAATTTCCTTGGCTATTCCACTCTCCTCCCCACACTTACATTTCAATACAATACAATCAGAGCAGCATAGAAGAAGGTAACACATATTCTGTGTCACACTCAGAGAGAATAGAAAATTAACATAATGGCACTACATTATGCATATATAAATTATTATGAAATTTCCCATTTTTCTACGTGTATATTATATTACCACGTCAACCTAAAATATAGGAAAAGAAAACATTTACATATAACTCATTGTATTAAGTGTGAGTGTGCTTTGAGTATTTATATGTAGTAGACAGATAATGATGAGTGCCAGCATACTTCCTTTTACCAGTTTTTCCTTGTCTTATGGATATAATTACAGTCAAAAGCTTATGGTCTTTGAAATTATTTTGCTCTGCTTATTATTATGTGTAAACAAATGGAAGCAGCAGCATGAGGAAGTAAAGGGATTTTCAAAGAATTTTAAGAAATAGTTCTTTATTTGATAGTGGGATATACAAAATCCAAATTTTAGGTGCACATATATTCTGAGTTTGACCTGCATGTGGTAATATCATTCATTATTTTAACTATAATTTCCTCAACAGAACTTAGGAGAGATTCTTACATTGCACTGAAATTGGGAGTTAAATTAGTGACAAAGTCTAGGTTACAGGTACCATTCCTCCTTATATAGAGTAAAAAAATAATAATTATATTGATGTTCTTTATTATCCCACAGAAGACCTACACTTACTTTTAAAATTATTGTATATCCCCAAAACAAACAAAAATTCAGATTCCTGTAACTTGGGAACACTCAAGGCTAGAGGCAAACAGAGGAATGAATCCTTTATAACCAGATTCTGGGCTGTGTGTTAGTGAACTAAACAGAAGGTCACTTTTAAGAGGACATAGATACAAAGAAATAAATGGTGTTTTGAAGCAGGGACTGGCAAACTGTACAGTGTGAGCATGGACCCCACAAATTCCCTGGGCTTCATCTGTAAGCCTGAAAATACCACTCTATAACAATGGCAAAGGTGCTATCACCAATGCCAAGAGGTAACACATGCACTAAGCTAAGCTGTACTAATGCAACTAACACAGGACTTGAAGATTTGTCTAATATACTAAAAGAACAATAGAGACATTTATTAAAGATAGATCCAGACCAAAAATCAAAACTGGAGACACGTTAAAATGTATTTAAAAATATAAATATACCAGTTTTTATGCTGTTCTTTTGGAACCAAATATAATATATCCAACAAGATAATGTTGAGCAGTCTCCTGCACATAAAAATTTAAAATATGTAAAATTCACGCTCCATATTTTTTCCAAAGAATAAGGTCATTTAAATAATTTGTAACACTTTTAGGATCATAAGACAGACCTATGTTATTTTTGCTGCTACCTTTATTAGTTATGATAATTCTACTTTCTTAAGGTGAAAATTGTGGGTAACAAGATTACAAAACTGCAAAGTGAACTTCAAAAATTTACCAGCTGCTTCAGTGATTAAAATTTACCAACATTTACCCCTTAATGTAGTATTACTCTATCAGTTGCTAAAGGCTTGAATAAATTTATCTCAAACATTTTTTCTAGTAATGCAGACAGATAGGATTGCCAGGAAGTCAAACCTACACCAATAAAATAGCTTAGTATAGCCCACATGACTACTAAGATATTTAACCAGAAAGTTTCTTACATCTTAAAATTCTTTGAACCACTATAATTTCTTGCTGTCTCATAAAAATTAACCTGACACTGTTTATTGTTCAAAGGAAAATGAAATCTGCCATTATGAAAGAGATACAAATTAAAAAGAAAGGTTTAAAATTATAGGACAACAAACTTAAAATGATAAAAAACAAAGAAAGTTTAGAACATGGTTATAACAAATTATAACTCCAAAACAAAAGGCAATTGTTTCAAATTCCAACGTCCATGCATTCTGTCAGCTGATTCTGAAAGTAGGATGCCACCCACTTACAGCTTTGGATTCCATCTCCACTATATTGCATCATAATAACCAAATGCATTTATATGTGGAATCTGACATGTGATAATCACAGATTCCCAGGTGGCTTAGTGGGAGTTGACTCTGACATAAAACATTTTTCCTAGTCCAATGTTAAAAGGGACCTTGTGATTGGTATATCCCTAGTTTCTGTCATGAATATATTGTCAAAGTAAATCTTCCTTTAAGAGTATGCAGGATCAAAGACTGACGCTGTGTTGACAATTATTAAGGCTGAAGCCATAGCTCCCTAGATGAAATCACATGACCTTCACAGTAAACTTGAGTATTAACTCTTAACAGGATTTTTGGAAATCACTACAAATCCTTGGTTTTGAATGTCTCTGTCTCCTACAGGTCTCTTAAGCAATTTTCCTTTTCTAGGAGTTTATAGACTGGCTTTGGCTAATGCCAGCTCAGAGTTGGTTTTTAACCAAGAGCCTGATTGCAAAAAGATGTTCAGTGCAGATCATTTTATTAGTTCTGAGCCTCCCATTGGTGGAGTGCATGCATTCATACAGTGATTATTAGGAATTAAGGATGAGAGAAATGTCATACACAAGATTGGAAAGCTAATGACTCTGGGTACTTGGAGCTTTCAACTGTGCTTCTGACTCTTCTATTTAGGCCTCATGCCTGCATAATGCAATAGAAGCAAGTTAATGAAAATGGTGATACTGGATAAAATGAAAGCTGCCTTGTGATACACATCAATTTAATAGTAGATAGCACTCACCGATGGTAGCTAGAGGATTGAGCAAGTTTCTAATTCCTCTTCCCTAAAATCTAACATACAACAAGAAAGCTTTCATTCTTGCCCTGTATTCTGATTGTGACTCTCAGATTCTCTGTGCAACAAGATGCTGACTCCTTGTGATCTGTTTGTGTATATTTCTGTCACTTATTTTCATGTTGTGAAATAATAATGTGATACTGCATATACTATTATATAATATGTATTGTATAATAAAAAATATACAACCATACTTTACTTAGTTGAACTACAATACCTACCACATTTCTACCTAGTGCTGAGCTCTATAAAATTTTCTTGCATTAAATAAAGAAAAATGTTTTTTCAAGCCTTCTTGAAAGCTGGAACAACAGGAATATAGTATCTCACATTGTATTTAATTATTTTGGAAATAAATTGAGTTTAATTATTTTGGAAAACAATAATGCCTAATACATTTAAATTCTCAAACAATTTTCTCTCTGTAGTAAACCCTAATATGAGATAGCATGGGTGTATTTGCAAATATTCTTCATGTTTTTATTCCTGTGTATTTGTTGATAAAATATATATTCCTGTTATTACATAACTATAATACTTTGAATCACAAATAATAGAAATTGTCTCCAGGTTCCATTATCAACTTTAAATATTAGGGTTTTATTCTTTTTCTTTAATTAATAAGAACTGGGCTGATTTATGGCAGTTTTCTGATAATCAATATACAACCATTTACTGAAATATTAGTAGTCATACATTCCAAACATTCCTTAAAAATATTTAGAATTTTTCTCCATATTACCTCATTAAATAACTGAGCCACTATAATTAGTTTTCCTTAATTAGTCTTGTCCCTAGGAATATTGGACTTTTGAGTTCTACAAACAGTAAAAGATTAATGCATTCTTTTCTACCATTGGAAATCGCTGAGCCAACGTATTCACAAACCAATCAAATACCTGTTTGATGCATATTTTTATTAAAGCTAAATGATTTACCATAAGTTTCATCCTTGAATAGGAATATGTGTGTCTAGCCTTGGTGGCTATATAATAATAAGAGACCATTCCATGAAAAATCTTTTTTTATGGCCTGGAATTGTATAATAGCAGTATGCCTGCTTTTGAATGTGAGTATTCTAAGAATATATCCTATGTTTGCAGATTTTCAAATTAACCATTTGCTGACTGAGGTATCTGCCTGGATGTCCACAGTATAATTATATAAAATAGCTTGAAATATGACTCAGAGAACACATCTGTAAACCCTCAATAGATCATTGTATCTTTCATTGTCCCTAGTTAGGGAGTGGTCTTCGATTTTCTTTCAGTATTCCAATCTATTTTCTGACAACTGGATATAAATTTCAGAGGCAAATTATAAGCATATAGCACTCTCCCACATATTCCAAGTCACCCATGAATAAACCATGTCCTTCTATTTTATTAGGGGTTATAAATCTACTTAAATTCCTTATCTTACCTTGATTTAGTTTTGGTAAGTGATGTGCATCCATAAAAATGTCCATTTCCTTTGGATTTTTAAATTTTGAAGACTACATGTTTTCAAAATATGCCTTGATGAATCTCTGGATTTCCTTAATGTCTGGTTATGTCCTCCTTTTAATTTCTTATTTTGTTTATTTGCAGGTTCATTCTGTGCCGTTTGTTAATTTTGGATAATGTTTCGTCTATCTTGTTGATTTTCTTGAAGAACCAACAGTTTTACATTGATACTATATTTTGATATTCAGTTTACACTTTATTTATTTTACTCCTCATGACAGGTGAAGGTAGTCAGTAATAGAGCTCATTATTTTCATTTGAAATAGAATAGTTCACAATGTTGTTTTAACCATTTTACAATATAAAAAGTATTGAAAATACAAGAATGAAAACATTAACATGTTGTATCCTTAAGGTATGGAATTACTAACACAAATTATTTTCTCTGAATTTTAACAAATTTAATAATTAGTTATGAAATAAAAACTAATATTAATACTATTATTTAGCACAAGAAACTATTTACCTCTCACTACTGTTGATTACAAAACCACCTGTAATAACATGATGGCTGGTTGGTAAGTATTATGGGTAGTATCCTGATTCATTAGGATGACAGGTGAGCTGTCAATGCTTGCTTTGTTAGAACACAACTGCATGCTAGGAATATTTGCTTTTTAGGCTTCTTGTATAAATTATTTTCATGTAGTAGATTATTTTATTAGATCATGTTTTGTAGATTATATGATAATTCATTTTTTGTGAGTGGTTTTGTATATTATGAAAAAAGATGGTTAAATAACTGCAGTTGTGAAACTCTGCTATAATGAGTCCCCTTACCTTCTATTCAGAATAGTGCCATAGGTTATTTTTTTTCTTTTTTATTTAGAGATTTTATTTCTGTGTTCATAGTGTTGGTTTTTCTACTGCTATTGTAATTTTATTATAATAGTCATAAAGCCTATTTTTTCACCTAGTGAGCAAATGTAATGTCCCTTTTCCAAGATTCAAAAAGGCACAGATGACTTAGGCAGTACCCAAGTGTCAAAGTGTAAATTCTTTGTACTTAATACCTTAGTTCAGCAACTTATAATGTTTTCATGGAGAAAGTTCAGACTGATGGGGCTGTATTTCCCCCCTGTAAAAATGAAAACAAAACCAAAAACAAAAAACCATAAGGTAGATCTTAAAGGGAATGGAGACCCATTGCATATAAAGCACCAGCTTGGTGGAAGCACTCTCTTGGTTTCAAACTTCTGGCGGAAATTACCTCAGACAAGCTGGTGGCTGACTCATTTGCAACTCTCATCTTTCATCCTGCCCTCTGCCAACCCTTTAAAAATATTCAAATTTCATGTTTTGAATCCTATAATTGTTGATGGATAATTATCTTAGCCTATGTAAGTAGTGTTATAGGAATTACTTGAAAACAGACTGGCAAAACAGCATCCAACTACACATACACTGTAACCCCCTAAAAGAAGGTAATACTGTTTCATTTCTCATAAATGTAAATATTCCATTTCATGGCCATTTCTTGTGTAATATGTTGACATTTCAATGAAGTGCTTATTTTGGCTTTTTACATATAATTAAACTATGTAAATACTGTGACAAATAGTCTGCAAATCAGAATTTTGCTAGATATGGGGATTTTATCAACAGATCCTGACATTGTGCATGCTGAATAACCTATAATTCATGTCTGGTTTGGATAGCTTTAATGCAAGTCTTCATTGGTAACTTTTTTTGTTTGTTTATTTTTTAACTCTTCTTTGGCATTACCTTCACCAGTGCTGATAATGATTGATGTAATATATTTTGTTTTATATTTTTCATTGTTTAACTTTTTTATTTGAATTAGAAACAGGATTGATTTACATGACAATCCCAGTTCCCTTCTCCCACATATCCTACCATACCACCCCCCCAACTTAAACCCTATCCATCACATATCCCTTTTGCTCACCCTGGATGGTGAGGCCTTCCATAGGGTGTCATCAGTGTCTATTGTATCCTTTGGGATATGGCCTAGGCCCACAACCATGTTTGTTGGCTCGGGGAGCATTCCTCTATATGGAATGGGCTCCCAAATTCCACACATATGCTAGGGATAAGTACTGAACTTCTACAGGAGGTCCCGTAGATTTCCTTGGTTTCCTCACAGAAACCTATGTTCCTGGGGTCTGGATCAGTTCCATGCTGGTATTCCAGCTATCAGTCTTGTGAGCAAGAATTCCCAGATATTCAGGTCAGCTGTTTCTGTGGTTTTCACCAGCCTGGTCTGGACCCATGTGCTCTTTACGCACCCTTCTCTGAATCTGGGTTCCAGTTCATTTCGGTGATTAGTTGTGGGTGTCTGCATCTACTTCCACCAGCTCCTGGATGAAGGCTATAGGATGGCATATAAGTTAGTCATCAATCTCATTATCAGGGGAGGGCATTTAAGGTAGCCTCTCCTCTGTTGCTTAGGTTGTTAGCTGGTGTCATTTTTGTAGATCTCCAGACATTTCCCTGATTTATCTGTAAACCTAAAATGTCTCCCTCGATTATGATATCTCCATTCTTGTAATCATCTATTCTTCCCATGACTCAAACTTTCTGCTCCCTCATGTCCTCTGCATCCTTTCTCTTCTCCCCTTCTCATTCTCCAAGCTCCCTCCACACTCTTCCTGGGCTCCCAATTTGCTCAGCAGATCTTCACTCTTTCCCCTTCTCCAGGGGACCATGTATGTCTTTTGTAGGGTCCTCTTTGTTTATCAGCTACTTTGGCAGTATATATATTTCTTTTTTTAAAGTGCTTATAGACATCAACTTGATGAGTTAGGAATTGGTAATCTAAAATATGATCACCTTCTCTAGTAAGTAGGATGCATGTTAAGCTATAGCCTGCCTCACTAGTTATGAAACCCATGTTTATCCACATAATGAACTATTAGATTTTCAGAATCAACAAGTATTACGTTTAACAATACTTCTATTTGATTTTCTAAGACATGGCAATGCTAACTTTTAACTCCACATTTGCCCAAGTCTTCTCATTCGCAATGCTCTTTCCATCTGTTCCCAGCTGGGTGATTCTCTTCTAGAAACATAGGTTCTAGCTCTTTATTTTACTTAGAAATCTGTTAAGGGTACCTTATTTTCTATATATCTTGATGGGTAAATTTTATTTCCAGTACTAAAAATAAATGTACATTATAATTTGACTGAACTGGAACATTCAGTATATAAATTATGACAAAAGAAACATTTGGCTTGGATATGTTATAACAATACATGTGCTTAGTAAACGATTTTGTTACCACTTTCAACACATTCTTGACACACAGAATTGAGGTAATGCAGCCGAATCTCATAGAAGCCATTTAAAAGTTACTAAATAGTAACATTTAAAACATTTAACTTGGAGACTAAGAAAACAGCACCAGCTAATTTTGATAAATGTATGTTTGCAGATATCACAAATAATTTTAAATTGAGTATAAATAATTACGTTAAAATATTCTAGGAAATGATAATAACATTTGCATCTTGACATCCTGAATCATTGCATGAAGTAACAGTTTATCAGTCCAGGGAATTAATTGTTTATGAATGTGAATTAAATACTACCTAATATTTACCCTTTCATGATGTAGTACCACATTTATATCAATATCAATCTTTCATTTAAAAATAATAGTGTTGAGGGGCAGTTGTGTTCCAGGTTTCTTGGTAAGGTACCCACCATCTTGTTCCTCAGGGTGTTGGGATAAAGGGCATGTGCCTCCTTGTCCCAACTCCCTGAAACATATATTTAATGTCAAAGGATAAGGCTGTGGTGGCACAAGCCTTTCAACCCAGCACTCAGAATACAGAGGTAGGTGGGTGGATCTTTTTGAGATTGAGGTCAGCCTGTTCTACAATGGGAGTTCCACAGAAGCCTTGTCTCAACCCCTCTCCCCAAAATGAAAGCTTGAGACCATATTAGTCCTTTCAGTAAACCAACTCTACATTTATTTGTAGAGTTATTTGTAGCTTCTTTTTGTTTTGAATAGGGTTTTGCCGTGTACTGAAGATTCGTCTTTGAAATTGGAATCTTGCTTCAGCTCCAAGTGCTGAGATTGCAGGTGTGTACAACCACACTTGGTATTTATGTTCTCATCAAATGCCTTTTAGTCCCATTCATTCTCTACTTAGGCAGTAAGTAATCTGATACTGTCATTGAGGCTAGTTCTTTGAACATTGATATTTGTATTGATCTGTTTCTTAGTTCACTGATTCTTCTGCTAGGACCTTTAGTGAAAATTTCAGGTGTCTTTATTTTCTTTATATGGATGTTTGGCCTGTATGTATGTCTATTAGACATATTATGCTTGCAGTGCCACGGGAGGCCAGAAGAAGCTGGGTCTGTATTGGAGTCAAAAATGATTGTGAAAATCAAACTTGGATTCCTAAGAGCTGAACCATCTTTCTATCCTTTGGAGTGTCTCTTTGTCTTTTCTAGGCTTCTTGTGGTTCCAAATTCACAAAACCTCCATTTTGTGATTTAATATCTTCAACTTTCCCTGCAAAATTCCTAAACTTCTATAGTGATTGAAATACTCACTTGTAATTATTTGTTTTACATAGGAAGGGAGCTTTATTGGAAGCTGAGGCATTAGAGAGAGCTTGTAATTGTTTTTCATGTGCATTGGTATTTGACCTGCATGCATGTCTTTGTGTGAGAGAGACAGATCCACTGAGTTAATATAGTTGTTGAGTTACCTGTCGGTGTTAGAAATTGAACCTGGGTGCTCTGGGGAGTAACCAGTGCTTTTAACTGCTGAGCCATCCCCTTATGTTTAATTTTAACATGAGTGTGGTTGAGCACTTTGTTCAGAAAATGCATGTCTAAACTTGACATTCACATTATAGGGGCCATCTTGACTATGCTGGGGAATGAGGTTTAGTCTTGCTAGCTCAGGCAATTTTGTTTTAGCATTTTGCTTTTAGTCCTTAGACCTAAGATGTGGCCCTTCAAATATCCACCTTTCAGTGAAAACATGAACTGTTTATCAAGCCCCTCTAGCTGAACAAAACTTGAATTCTCTAGCATCAGGTAGCTACTGAATTTCTTTCATTTTTTTTTCTTTTAGAGGCACGGTTTCTCGGTATAGTTCTTACTGTTCTGAAATTCATTCTGTAAACCAAATTGGCCTTGAACTGCCAGAGATCCACCTGCCTCTGCCTCTCAAGTGCAGAGATAAAAGATGGCCAGCTACTGTAATCTTCAGCCAGCTACTGAAGGTTATGGATGAGGTTTTTCTAAGTGGAAAGCAAGGGGCTCAGTGATTGAACACAGATGTTCTTGGCCAAGTACCAGTTTAGTTTCCAGCATTCAGGTGATCCTTCATAGCCATCTAACTACAGTCCCAAGAGAGCCAAGGCTCTTTTCTGCTTCTTTCTTTGTCATGTTATGAGCATGGTGCATAGACATAAATGATAGTAAAACACCCATATACATAAATTAAAATGGCTCAGGTTAAGAGCACTGGCTGTTCCAGAGGTTCTGAGTTCAATTATCAGCAACCACAACCATCTATAATGAAATCTGCTACCCTTTCTGTCCAGCAGAAGTACAGGCAGTCAGAGCAGCGCATGCATAATAAATAAATCTTTTTAAAAAATGATTCAAGTTTTTAATTGTTTTTTGTTTTACTGAGCCAGGCTGTCCTAGAACTCACTTTGGACCAAGCTGGCCTTGAATTCCAGAGATCCACCTGCCTCTGCCTTCTGAGTTCCAGGAACAAAGTGTGCACGACCAAAATTAGCCTGCAGTTTTTCATTTTTATAGTTTAAATCTAAAGAGTCTGTATTTGCAACTGGTATCTATGATAGATATTTTCATTTATAAACTTGACTGGATTGATAAAAAAAAACAGTGTTGAAAATATAAGCAATGCAATTCTGAAGACATCCCTGAAAACAAGATATAAGGCCAATCATAATGACCTTATGTACCCATGTTTTGGCATATTCTCATGCATGAACAACCAAAAGAAGATTGATTAGTACCACAACAGACAAACAAAGAGTGAGAATTTCTCATTGAGTAGCTGTCACAAATTTTAGTTTTACACATATTGATTTCATGTTATAGACAAGATAATTATCTAGTTGCAAGTAAGTTCTTTCCTATTTGAAAAGAATTCATATGATGAAATATATTAAAAGTATGTGATGGAGAAATGTCATTAGTATAAACAACAATGGTCCTTGATTACTAAAACTAAAAATATGGGAAGGGAAAATGGAAAATACATTTTATCATAAATTGTTTACCACTTGTAGGACATGACATAAAACAAGCTGTCATATGGGCATATGTAGTAATTGTGTCCTCTTTACAAATGATATCACATTAAAGCACCATGATTTTAATTTGTTTGATTTTGTCATAGAAAGTGTACAGATCAAGAATATTCATTCCTCAATTTGAGGTGGTTTTTTCCTTATTATGCTTATGAAATTCTCTGTATTACATTCTACCCAGAAATGATGGAGTTAGAATTACCTGTTCTAGACATATGTCTAGAATTAATGTTTTACCCAAGGATAAAACATATACAAATAATGAAATAAAGGCAAATGGTATAGTCAGTTTTATTGTCAGAATTATATAAAAAGAACACAATAATATGTATTTTATATTGTTTTCAGTTTTTGGAGTGATGTAGCAGATTAAAGGGATGAGAAGGCCATTTAGAAATCAAATGTGAAGTTTGAATCACCTAGTGTCTGCTATCCTAGTCATTTTCCCAATAATCTTTCTTGATTTCACTACCTCATTTGCCAAGCTTATATTCTTTAAAATACACTTGGCATACTTTAATTTCTATTGGATATATTAAGGCAACTGTAGGAAATGAACAAGCATTTGTTATGAAATTAAACACCGACTCTACAGGTTCACCTTCCATGTGTGTTAGGTGTTGTTCAGGTCATAGCCTTGAGAATTGAAGAAAATAAATGCTTAATGTCTGAAACATTTAAAAACAAATATAGATATTTTAGATTCAACTAACACATAGAATATTATTTCCAAATATTTAAATGAGAAATTTTAATCAGAAAAATTTTAAAATGATGGGCAAGATAGAAATATATGTATTCCTTATCATATAAATAACATGTATTAAATAGTGAGTGAGTATCAAAAATTAAATAACAAAGGTAGGAATATTAACTGGGAGCCTGGATGGAGAGTAGTGTGGGAAGGGGAGTGGGAGAGGAAAACAAGGGGCAGGAGATAAACGGAGGACTGAGAAAGACAGGAAATGATGGAGGGTCAGAAATGACACCTCTCGGTAGAGGGAGCCAGTAAAGTTTCGGGGAGAAGTCTGTCAAAGGAAACAAGTTTGGGGATCCAGAGAAATGATCCCAACTAAGAGTCTAGGCAGTAGTGGATTGGGTGATTTGATGCCTTCCCCTATAATGTGATTGATAACTATCTTGGTTGCCATTTCTAGAGTTTTACCTAGTATCAGATCAAAGCAGAAACATGCACCCACAGGTAAACACTGAGCCCCAATCCTGAAATAAAGTTAAAGAGAGGGTGGATGGATGAACAAAGGAGCAAAGGCTGTGCTGTAGAAAGCTGCAGAAACAGTTGAACTGACTTAGTGAAAGCACGGAGACATTAGTAATAAAACTAGGGAGCCAACAAGACACCCAAATGTGGGCAACATTTAGGAGGGCAGCCGTATCAAGGTGACCTCTAACAGTATAACCAATGTTCATCTCTAGAGCACAAATGGAATTTGGAAACACATTCCCTATGTGGAGTGCTACTACAGTCCAGATACAAGAATGTGGAACCTGGAATTCTCCAAAATGATGTGACAATTTGGGTTGTCTCTTGTGTTGGCCTGGTTGGGGGGGTTTCTGGCATTGGGGAGCATGTGATGATGGGAGGGACAGTGAAAGGGGTTTTGCTATGTAAAGAAGAGTGCTTCTTAAAACTGAACCAATTTTCCAGTCTCAACTTTACTGTCAGACACAGGAATTCAGAGTCTGAGTTAGGAGGCATAGGATGCTGATAATTGTTTAAAGCATATAAAAGCAACTCAAATAAGAACAATGAAATCTGATGTTTAATATCTCTATGAAGCAATCAATAAAACATACATTGCAAAAATGTCACCCCATACCTAATTTCTAGGATAGGAAGGTCCTGACATATATGAACAAAAAAAGTTAAAATATTTCCTATTTGAAAATTTGAGTAACAATACAAACACAGGATACCAAGCTAAACCTGGGAGAACCTAATGTGAATAGGATGACAATAAGAGATTTTCCATAGCATTAGGTAAGAGGAGAGAGTTTACAAATGGTACTGGTTGTAATTTATGTCAATCAGATTTTCCTGAATAAATCTAGAATGCCATAAGCATTCAAATCAGGGATCTCACAGAGGGGAGTAAAGCGAGAACTCTCCTCCTATTCTCTGTCATACAATAAAAAATCAAGAGAATTATTGTTCTTGTAGGTATAGCACCACTTGCGGTCAGAAACACGGATGTCACATCTTTAAAGATAATCAGTATTTCAAGAAACAGACATTTCATTGCTACACAAGAGAGAGAATCAGATGAATCAGAAATGTAATACAAGGAATCAAACAATCACTCAAATTGCTAATTTCCATCAATTCAATCTCCTGCATACGTCAGGAGTAGTTTCATTTTCTGTGCCAATTTAAAGTTGGGTTGTAGTTATACATAGGAGCTTATGGGAATTGGAATGCAGGCAGAGAATGTCTAATAAGAAACTAGATTCTGACAACTTGTAAGTTCTCCTTCCCTCTCTCTGAAGGTCTGTGTGCATTCAAATGGAATTGGAACCATAACCTTAAAGAGAGTTATCTCAATCCACCAATGGAAAGCAAATCCTGAGGAACGCTTGGAGATCTCCGTCTTGAGATGCTGATTCATTTCTCCCTCTCAACTAAACGTCTGCGCCCGCAGGAAAAATGAGACAGAAAATGGATGACAGGAAATACAATCATTTATACAAGGCCCCAATCACAAAGAGAAAAGCATCCTGGGGTAAGTAGCACTGAAAATATATCCACCTGCTTGTGCCTACATCCAGGATATATGATGAAATCCTCCATCTCTGCCTTCTGATGGCTGATTTTGATTTTGTGCTGTTCGCTGCAGCTAGCATGTATTGATTTTTGATGCTATGTCAGATTTCACAACGGTACTTACTTATGGAATACGACACTTGAAATTCGCATGGTCTCAGATTCCTAAGTAATTATTCTCCCTGATTATAACCATTTATACTGTGTCCTGTAAGGTCACATTTAATCAGTACAAGCATGTTTATAGCCAAGTACTGAGTTAAGAGTAAATCTTCCTTGCACAAAATGCAGATTCCAGACTTAGCCTGTAATCACAGATACAAAGCCCTTGGTTTCAGAGGCAGGGGCTCACATTCTTCACAGCATAGAGGAGCTTTTTCTCATGGCAGGATTGTGGGAAATCACACCATTCACCTACCATATCCTAGGTTTTAAATGCCCCTGTCACTACAGACATCAGGGATGTTCTTCCTTCTCTGGGGCTGTTATGAGCCAGGCTTGGCCTAAGTACAGCTAAGAGCTGAACTTAAGCCAGCAGCCTGACTGGCAAAATCCTCCAGCACGGTCATTTTTATTACAGATGAATGCCTCCTATTGGAGGAGGGCATGAAGCTAGATATGCATTAGGGACGAATCAGGAGAGAGAACAGAAAGCCAGACATGGAAACAGATGACTGCAGCTCTTAGAGCTCTCCATCCCACCTGCTGATTCATCTCTCCCTCTGCCCTCCCTGTTTGTGTGAAACATAATGTGGAATTGACGTGGAAAGACAGAATCAAATACATGTTAACCATGCCTCTGCCCTTATATAGCAGTGGACAGCACTGCCTAATGGTGCCTGTTGGCTGAGCAAATTTCCTGCTGCTTGGAGATCTCATTCAGAGCTGTTGATTCATTTCTCCCTCCCAACAAATAGTGCTCCTGCAGAAACCGCGGAATAGAGTGGATGATAAGATAAATATACTGTATCCTAGACCCTGAATACAATAAACAGAAGAGAAAAGCATCCTAGGGTAAGTAGGGGTAAACATATCCCATTCCTTGTGACTATATCCAGGCTATGTAAACATAATCCTCCCTCTATGCCTCCAGATGGCTGACAGTGATTCTGAGATGCCAATTACAGCTGGCTTGTAATGTTGACAGAAGTCATGTCAGATAACCCAAATGTCTTTATTGGGGGAATCTGGCAGTTGCAACACACAGATTCCAAGACTGTTAAGTAAAAATTCTCATGAAAATTGCCGTTTTATAATTTATGATCCAAAGTCCCATATGATCAATTCTTGACATGTTTCTGGCAGAAAGTGATTCAAAAGTAAAATGTCCTTGCAGTTATTGAAGTATTCAAAATGAGCACAGGGATATCAGATATTAACAATGAAACAGGGGCTTCTATGAAAAGAGCACGTTACCTGCACTGCAAACAGCAGCCAGTGACTCACAACACAGCACTGGAAATCCCACCGAATCCCTGCCAATCCTAGGTTTATATTGTCTCTGTCTCATGCAGGTCTCTGGGACAGTTTCCCTTGTCTGGAGTTGTTTGTAGTCAGGGTTTGACTAATTCCATCTAACAGCTGGATATTAGCCAGGACCCTGACTGGAACAAACCTCCTATGCAGACATATTTATTACATCAGATTGCCTCCTAGGGGGGAGGGAATACATTTAGAGATGCATCATCAGCCAATCAGGAGAGAGAATCTCAAACCTTGGAATGGAAACAAATGACTGCAGCCCTTGGAAATCTGCTGATTAATCTATCTCTCTCTCTCCTCCCTATTCTCAAAGAAGCAAGACTATTGAATTCAGAGGACAGAATTAAATGTAATTTGCTTTCATATTGACCAAGTTCAGGTTTGCTGCACACTTTTTTTTTTTTAGAAAACAAGTTGATTTGCAATAAGTTATTCCCTTTGACTGAAATATGCCATTCTAGAATATATAGCCCTGTATTCTCAGAGAAATTTCTGTTACCACACTTCTCTTATGTATTGGTATTGTAGAATACAAGTACACCTCATTTTGAAAATTATTATTCATTGACATATTGTAGGTTTAGAAATATCCATAGGAGCATATTCTGACTGAGATGTCTCCACACCTGTTCACTCAATAAACATAAAAGGAAAATAAAAGCGCATAATGATTGAAACAAAGTACCCACGGTGCTATCCACTATATAGGTCAAATCATCCTACTCCCTCCCTAGTTATATATGGTCCTCTGTGTTCCTACAGTTTTAAAACTATTTTCTGAATTCTTTGAATATTATCTGACTAAATGTGAGAACATTTGCAAGTGCTGGGGCATTCATGTCACATTTAATACACTTACTATAATGTAGATGAAGTTCCTCTCTTTTCTCTCTCAGATTGAAGAGGTGTTAGGATTAAAACAATTAAACTATAGTACACACACAGAGAATAAAATATGTAATGAAATTACCTTTGATTATCAATGTTTATTTTCATGTTATCAAGGAATTCTTAACTGAAACAATGTCAATTTTTTAATTTAACTTCCTGCTCATAATTGTGAAAAATTTGATGTCCTAGACAGAAATTCAGTGCAATTGAATGTTTCACGTTACATGTTTTCTGTTTATTTCACAAAATATTAAACTCACAGTGTTTTATTCTTTTTCTTGTGTTTCTCCATTCCATGTCAATGAACGGGAGCAGCATTATAAGTAATAAAATGGGCTTCCAGATGATTTGTAAGAAAAAAGTGTTTGATATGAAATTTGGAGAACATAAATTCTAAAATTTATATGCAGCATTATTGAGATCAAACTTCGCAGGGAAATTTCATGCATACGCCTAAACATACTTCAATAAAGCTAAGCACAATATCTTAACTGCCACAACATTTTGCAGTTGCTTCAGTGACACATAGTAGTTTACAGTCACCTACATACTTATATCAACTATGAATTTAGATATAGTAATCTCTGCTGAGAATTCTCTATTTCTGCACAACTTTTTATTTTAATTTTTGGTGTTTTGGTGCCTAGCTTCTTGAATTCATTTGTATTTTGGATATCAGCACTCTCAGGGGTTGGTGAAGATCTTTTCCCATTATGTGCAGTGCTGTTTTGTCTTCTGGCCCCCAGCATAAAACTAGAACAACTAGAAGAAACCATCCTGAGTGTGGTAATCCTGTCACAAAAATACAAACATGGTATGTAGTGAATAATATATGAATTTTAGACATAGTGCAAAGGATTACTAGCCTACAATCCACATCAACAAAGTAACTAAGAAAAAATGAGCACCTCAAGTGAAGAATGCATGTTCCCCTGGAGATGTGGATACGATCTCCGGTGCTAATTGGGAGCATTGGAGTAGGGGAGAGGCAGCTGGCTGAAAGAAACTGGGAGAAGTTTACGGGAGTGGTGAGGAGGAAATAGGGTTGGGTAGGAGTTTTGGGGCAAGAATGTAGGGGAGGTGGAATGGAAATGGGTTAACATATCCATGAATCTTATTTCTAGTTCCAAATAAGTCCCATTGCAATTATAAAAATAATTAAGTAAAGTAAAAGAAAAGGAAAGCAGTATTCTGAAAATATGCCCTAAATTTACAAATTTACAAATGAACTTGTTGCTGAATGTTATGTCTACCTGGCTTTCCAAATATATCCATAAAATAAAAATAGCAAAATGAATGTAACTCAAAGACCAAATTGCTAACTACTCTTTAGATCTTTGTATCCTTATTGCACTCAAACTATGGCATGGCCCTCAGTGTTACTCCACTTTAAATTCTATTTTATGAATAATTGTTCTAAATGACATCAAATTCTCAACTGTCTTGGCAATTCTTCTGTCTTCCCTACACATATATTGCAATAAGAAGAGGATAGAGGAATTGCCAGCATATTCTCTTCCTGACTTAGTGTGAAGTTTTGATTAAGATAATGGAACCCAGTATGCACCTATGAAACTATATATATATATATATATATATATATATATATATATATATGATATTATATTGCAGAATACAAAATCCCAATTTTAGAAGCAGACATATTCTGAGTTCTAACTATACATGGGAATTTCATGTATAAACCTGAAACCTTGGTGCCTCAGTAAAACTTAGCACAGCTTCTGATTCTGCTCATAAACTTTGCAGTTGACTCAGGGATAACTCTGTATCAGAGATAACTGTTCTGCTTCTATGCAGTATCAAATAAAATATAATCATGCCTAAAATCTCTTGATTGTACATATCATATTCACCATGTTTATTTGATCCAAAATGCCCATGCCATTTTACAACTTTCTTTTCAATATATTAAGGCAACTATAGATCATGGACAAGCATGTCATATGAAATTAAACATCACCTCTGAGATTCACCTTCCATGTTGTTGAAGGTGTTGTTGAGGTTATAGGCCTGAGAAATGAAGATAATCACTGTTTAATGTTTGAAATATGTAAGAAACAAATACAGATATTTTAGAATTAATGTACCCATAAAATATATAAAATATTATTCCCGAATATTTTCATTATGAAGTTTTAATTATAAATTTTTTAGAAGAGATGGACACTCTAGAATCTTATGTATCGACCTGCATATAAATAAAATATATTAAATAGGGAGTATGTGTGAAAAAGTAAATAGCAGAGTATGGATTCTTCATTTTTACTGTGTGAATATATGTCACTGTGATGGGTTTAATAAAGAAGCTGACTGGCTTAAATTTAGACAGGGTAAGTTAGGTGGGAGAACGAACTGTGTGGTTTCTCAGAAGAAGATGGCATTCTAGGAGACATAAAGAGAATACAGAGGAGTTGAACTTTCTTTACAGAGAAAAGGTTTCTGCTTGCCAATGATTAAGCAAGGAATGCCTATTTTAATAAGCCTTACAAAATTGTTAGTTGTGGGTTTCTACATCTTCTTCCATCTCTTTCTGGAACAGTTGCAACTTTTCAAGGGTTAAGTATTGTAGGCTGGGCATCTTTTTTATGACTTATATCTACTTATTAATGAGAAGGTACCATATGTGTCTTTCTGCGTCTGGGTTATCTCACTCTGAATGATTGTTTTCTATTTCTTCAGTACAATCAATGTAATGGAATTGAGATGATATGAAGAAAGAATTCTAGTAAGTAGTGGGTAAATCCACACAATCTGACCAGAGCAACTGAGCAATCACTCTCTCTCTCTTGGGAGCCTGCATAAGATGATCTAGACTTCTAGAATATAGAAGATATTGGTGCAGATAAGGAAGAAGACGAGGCCATTGTCAATGGTATAAGATAAAACAGTAATGCACAATATAACTTAGTGAAGCCCGTTCTATATGAAGAGAAAACTTGTTCAGTCTAGACCAGGAGGGAAGACTTGGTCTTGCACCTGCCTGATGATGGGAATACTTTGTAGACTTCCTAAGGGAAGCCTTTCCCTCTCTAAGGTGGAGATGGAAGTCTGTTGGTAAATGGGGCCAGTGGGAGGAGGGGATGGAGGAGAATTGTGCCTAGAATGGAAAATATGAATAAATAATTTAAAAAGGATAAACACAAGAAAAAAGAGGACCTACAACCAAGCTGTACTCCGAGGATTCTGAGAAGTTATCTGTAAGACATTCAGCATGAGGATGGTTACAACAGTTTGCCATAGATATGGTTATAATCATGGATCCCTGATGCCTCAGCCATAATGTTGACACCATGTTGCACCACATGCATTAAGTTGAGCTGAATACTACTACAACAAAGAGAACAGTTGAAAATTTGTCTCTAGCAATCAAAAATAAATGAAAAGAGATGTTAAAAAAGAAAAAGTTTGAGACAGATAATAATAATAATGAGGAGACAGTGTGCTTAAAAATATACACATACCAGTGTCCTTGCTGTTTTTTTTTTAACACATAAACACATCCAAAAAGAAGAATCTGCTGTACGTAAGACTTCAGAATTGGAAAAAAATGTGTGTTATCATTATTTCTCTACAAATAATTTCATTTTATCAATTCTATTCACTATTATGATACAAAAGACATATTTTAAATTATTCAATAGCTAATAAGCTTATAAATATTCTTCTTCACACTGTTAAAACTGCATCTAAGATGTCTACAAAACATCAAGGCAAATTTGAAGTCTTTAGGGGCTTATTCATATGTTATAACTTACTAACCTTTAGGCATTTTTGGGGTTGCTATTTGTGACCCAGACATGCCTGAATTTTTACAGTGTTTTTTTTCAACAATGGGGTCATATATCATTGTCAGGAAGAAAAACTTGCACCATAATAACCTAACTTCCCCAACATTGGTAGAATGATAGTGGACAAAAAACAGAACTATCATCTGCATCTTCCCTGAAGCCATATTATTATCTAATTTATCCTGAATATTTATCCTTACACTTGGGGGCAAGGTTAGTTGTAACTGTCATGAAAATCAACATCATTTTACAGCAGATTTACACACATTCCCAACTTGTCAAATGGACAATAACTTACATTGTATCCTTAAAGGACAACTGATTAATCACCAAAATCCAGTTTAATTTTTAGACTCGGAAAATATTGCCAGCAATGGTCATATACTGGCTCTTTTCCAAAGGAAAAGGGCATCTGTCGTGAAGACAGTGACATCTAAAAAGGATAGGGAATTAAAAACAGAAAGTTTTGGAATTTTGAAGCATGATGCAAAGAAAATACAAGCAAAGAAACAACCAAAACAGTTTAGTACAATGACATCACAAATTATAATGCAAAGTCAAATGGGAACACCTGTCGATTCCCACAATTAGCAGAATATTCAAGGGCATATATTGCAAGGAAAATAGAAAGGATCTGTTTCTATTGAAGCATAACTTCTGTAGTCCTTTTAATTCCAAAATGTCAAGGTTAAATCTGTTATAAATAATAACAACAATCTATATACAGTCTGGGTTAGTTATGTGTATATTTTCATATTGATAATAAAATCATTGGAATGTTTAGTTATTTTTAATTATCATTTATTGTTGTAGCTATCTTGCTGAAGGAGTTAACAAAAAGAAGCAGGAAGTAATGCAAATACAGTTAGCATGCAAGAAATTCTATGATAGGCCCACAAAATGTAAACATGCATATAAATACATACATATAACTTATATGAGAAAACTCAACATATGCATTTATATGAATTTATATAATTATGTTAAATTACATGAAATGAATCCTAGTATATTTAGAGTGATATTGAGAAAACTAGATCCCTTATACTGTGATGGGATACGAGAGTATTCTCACTCTGATACCAGTAATGTTTTTTTTTTTTTTTGGTTTTGTTTTTGAACAAAGGGATGCATATGGGGACATATGCATATTCTTGATATTCAGAAATGATTTTAAATATATGAGTAGAACATCAATTATGAGAGAAAGAACATATTGTTGATGTTGCTTTATGCTTATGTCATCATAGCAAAGAAATCCATATTCTGCCATTTAGAGGCTTCAGGTAACACCATGGAAGGTTAATAAACATGTTAGTGGCTTAAAAGTTATCAGGAATGAAACTGCTGTCTCTCATGATCAATATGACATAACAGAGAGAATAGTGAGTAATCTTTAAATATATATATTTTCACTGTGGCCTAAAATTGAGAAAGTATCAATAATTATGAGGTTTGTTATCATGGCCATGAGATGGAAAGAAAACTATAAGCTGCTTTAATAGCCAGGATCTGAAGCTAGAATAATGATAGTTATTCAAAAGAAATTCTTTCATTCTGCAAGAGGCATACAGAAATAAACTGAGTCCTAATGACATATTGATATGAACACAAATAGGTTATTTTGGCAAAAGTTGACATAGATCACAGCAATTTTTAAGTTTCATGAATAAATTTACAATGCCCTAATTGTTGCAATAAGGGTTCCCCCAGCAGGGAGTAAAGAGAGGCCTTTTCTAGTCTTTGTGATTTACTAATGACTGAAGAGAATTATTTTTTGCAGATAGTGCAGCACTTTAGGTCTGAAACTGGGACGTCACATTTTTAAAGATAACCAGTAGTTCAAGGCCCAGACATTTCCTTGATTAACAGGAGGAAGAATCAATGAATCAGAGCTATAATACAAGGAATCAAACACAAAGAGAAATTGCTAATATCCATGGGCTCTATATTCTGTATTTGTCAGGAACAGTTTCCTTTGTCTGGGTCAATTTACAGTTGGGTTTTTGTAACAGCCCAGAGCTAATAAGAACTAGAATGCAGCCAACATGTGTCTTATAAGAGACTGTAATTCTGACAACTTGTAAGCTCCCCTTGCCTCACATGGAAGGTCTGTGTGCATTCAAATGCCATTTGGAGACTAAACCAATAAGAACAGTGTTCTCAATTTCACCAATGGAAAGCAAATCCTGAGGAAAGCTTTGAGATCTTCCTAGCTGCTGACTCATTTCTCCCACCCAGCTTAACGTGTCCTGCAGCAGAAACCACGGAATACAGTTAATGAGGATGAAAATACAATTAATCCTAAACACTGATACAATAAACCAAAGAGAAAAGCTTCCTTGTGTAAGTAGGGATCCAGTTCTTTGTGCCTATATACTTACTATATTATGAAATCCCCTGCCCTCTCTAACTTCTGATTGCTGACTGTGATTCATGGCTGCCAATTAGAGCTGGCTTGTAATGTTTTCTGATGTCTCTTATTTGGACATACTGACATTTGAAATACAAAGAGTCCTAGAGGGCTAAGTAAGAATTCTTCCCTATATAGCCATTTTATATTGTATGTTAGAGTGGTCCATGTGATCAACACAGGGCACGTTTCTGTCAGATAGTGATTCAAAAGTAAATCTATGATGCACATTTTGCAGGATTCAAAACTGCAACCGATTAGCAGTATTAAAGAACAAACAGAGGCTTCTGAGGCAACAGCACATTACCTGCACTGCAAACAGTGATTGACTTAGCGGGGCTGCATGGGACATCCCACCAAACCCTGCCTATCCTAGGTTTATATTGTCTCTGTCTCATGCAGGTGTCTGGGACAGTTTCCTTTCTCTGGAGTCATTTAGAGTCAGGGTTTGACTAATTCCAGCTCAAAGCTGGATATTAGCCAGGACCCTGACTGGAAAAATCCTGCTGTGCTGACATTTTTATTACGTCACATTGCCTCCTAGGGAGGAGGGAATACATTTAGAGATGCTCAGTAACCAATGAGGAAAGAGATCTCAAACCCTGGAATGGAAACAAATGACTGCAGTCCTTGGAGATCTGTGTCAGAGCTGCTGCCATTCATTTCTCTCTGTTCCCTCCCTGCTTTTTTCAAAGAAGCAGGATATTGAATTTCAAGGACAGAATGAAATGCAATTTTGTTTCATTTTGATCAAATTCTGTTTTGCTGCAATTTTTCCCAGCTGCTTTGTCGTAGTTTTTCCCTTTGAGTGGAATATCCCATTTTAGAATACCTAGTCTTTTATACTCTGACAAATTCTGTTACCACACTTCTCTTATATCCTGATATTGTAGATTATGCCTCATTTTTTTGTTTCGTTTTTGAAATTTGAAGCTCCTTATTAAAAAGCCCAGCCAGGACAAAACTAGAGTTTTTTTTAGGTATGGCTAAGCAAATAATTCTAAAGGCAAACCTACAAAGTATATGTTTTCTGAGCCAAATTTACCATATCCTCTCAGCAAGTCATTATATTTTAGCAGATGTCCATCTGGTTACTCCACCATCTGAGCAAACAAGGATTCCACACAAAAGCAGAAGTTAGCAATTTGCCTGTTTTTATCTTGTTACCTTATGACACATTATTTTATATGAATAGCTGAGGCAATGAAATATTTATTAATAAAATTTTTGAAAGATCAGCCTAACCAGCTGGTCAGTGGTGGCACAAATCTTTAATCCCAGCACTAGATTGGCAGAGGTATGTCAATCTCTGTGAGTTCAAAGTGCAGCTGGTCTACAAGAGCTAGTTTCAGGATAGCCAGGGCTACATAGACAAACCATATAACAAACAAACAAAACAAACCAAAGAACTTAATAGCTCATCTCAAGACAGCTGGCAGAGTTACATTCAAAGTTGGAGCTGTTTCCTCATGGCTTATATAAAATAAATATCATTTTGCTTTTACAAGGGAATTTTCTCTAAATGTAACATTCACTATTACAATAGAACTTTGATTCTTTAGCTTGGAAGTGCACTTGTTCCTTTCTGATGTGGTTAGAGGTAGGCCAAGAATAAATACTACCATATTCTCACATTGAAAGAGCCAATCATACCACAATCCAACCCTAGAGAGAAGACTACAAGCAATTACTGAATGTTGAAAGCATTAAAAACAAAGTAATCTTCCCAACGAAGAGCTCCTGGTAGGTTTCCTATAAGTGGTAAGCCCTTGAGTTATAGACATACAAGTTACATTATTCAGACTGAGAATAAAAGAATCCAGAGTCCATGAATTTGAAAGAGAACTATTGTAGCTGGGGAACATGGACATATTTGGAGGAAGAAAATGGTGAAGCAATACAAGTATATTTTAATTTGAATGTGTATATTTAAAAAAATCTCAAACTCCTATATCAGATATCTTTCATTGCCAGTACAGAAAATATATAGATTTTTGAAATCTGAAACAAAATATAGGGACTGATGTTGAGCAAATTAGCTATAAAAAAAGTTGCTTTTTTTCATTAGCCCAACTTTGGCCAAAGCCTCACTGTGTGTGGAAGATAGCAAAAACTATGACTAGTACTACACTGAATAGTAGGATGCTTGGTCAGCTTAGATATACATGATCTCCCATGGCTTCCCAGGAGAGGGTACTCAGTCTACTAACAATAAATCCAATTCACTCTAGTGAGTTTATTTTTTGTTATTTTTTATTTGAGTTAGAAATATTATTTTACATGTCAATGACCTTTCCCTCTCACTCCCCTCCTCCCCTGTCCCCGCAACTAACACCCTACCTATACTGTACCCTTTCTGCTCCCAAGGAAGGGTGAACTTCTGTAGGGGGTTTCAGAGTCTGTCATATCATTTGACATAGGGCCTAGGCACACAGCCTTGTGTCTAGGCTCAGGGAGTATCCCTCCATTTGGGATGGGCTATCAATGTCCATTCTTATGCTAGGGATAAGTATTGATTCACCGCAAGGGGCCCCAACGATTTCCGAGGTCTCTTTACTGAAACCCACATTCAGTGTGTCTGTATCAGCCCCAAGCTGGTTTCCTGGCTAACAGTCTGGGGACTAATTACTCTCTCATATTCACCAGCCTGGTTTGGACCCCTTTGCTCATCAGTCCTCCTTCCCTGAAACTGGATTCCAGTCTAGTTTAACTTTTAGCTGTGGGTATTTGCTTTTACTACCACTAGCTGCTGGCTGAAGGCTATAGAATCAGTATGCCTCATTTTGAAAATTAGTATTCATGGACACATTCTAGGTTTAAAAATATCCAAACGAATTATAAATATTTCCGTGCCATCTCTTCCAGCGCAGCAGGGCCCCCTGCACAGGATTTAGGTGGTTTTAGATTTCCAAGTACTACCAGAAATGGAACCATATCAGACAGGACAGCATGGAGCCTGGTGACCTCTGGGATGATGTTTCTAATTGTTGTGGAGACAGATTAAAGACCCTGGAGCAGAGAACCCAGAAGCACAAAGCCAGCAGGGTGAACTTTCAGGCCTGGGACAATTTGGCATCCCCCAACAGCAAGAACCCTGGGCATGCCTTCTATGAGTTCACCTTCCACAGGTACTTCTACGATAACAGCTACCTTTTCCGGTGCCCAAATCCCTCAGAGCCGGCCGAGAGCAAAGACCTGGGGGTGCAGAATTGGAGGTGCAGCTGACAGCTGACAGCCAGTGTACATATAAGCAGCCTGTGGCTTGAGTTGATAACATCTAGTGAAACTCTGGTCTTTGTCAAGAAAAACCAAAACAAGATTTTTTTAAGGACAAACTCAATTTGTGGTTTCCTTCATTTATAATTCTTGTTAATGAGCAACAGAGAGAGTCACTGTGACTTTGAATTGGTCCTTTGAGGACCTTCAGTGCATTAAAACAATATTTTTTAAACTTTAGGACAATATGGAAAAAGCACTTATTTTATGGATACCCATTTTTCTTACTAAATTATAAGGATTAAGTTTGACAAATCATGTTACTGTTACTTGGTTTTGTGTTTTTTTATCCTATAGCACTTGTCTACAAAACAAAACAAAACAAAACAAAAAATAACAGTAATTAAGGAGCACTTGCTAAGGCAGCTGTTCTATAAGGGAGAGAATAAGAGGGCTTTCTGCTCTGAGTCATGAAGACTGTTTAGAGTGGCTTGTTTTATAGTTTTCCAACATTTTAAAATTGTGAGGTAATGTTTAAAAGCTGATTTTGTGCTTTTTTCCCCCTCTGCATATTATAGTATACTAGAAAGAGTGAGAAGATGTGATGGTTGATTCCAGTGTCTGGTGTGTAGAAGGTACTGCATGAGCAGTTTTCTGTTATAAAATTACGTAATCTTGCTGTTTACTGCAGGTCTTGTGAATCTGTTTTTAAATGAGGTATTCCAGAGAGGGTGCTGATAATGTATTGTGTGGGGGATGATTGTAGCCCTTATTGTGAATGAAATGCATATATGTAACTGAGGTGTGTGTGTGTGTGTGTGTTTAACGAGTGTGTCTAACGAGTGTGTCTTTTATACAACTTGGTTCTTTGGGAGGCAAATGTAAAATTTTGTCATACAAAAGCACATCAAAAAGGATTAATTCAGCTGTGCCACAACATTGGATATAATCATAATACTCTGTCCATTTCTCTATTCCAGTATGCTGCCAGTCTTGGTATGTGAAAAGTTGTAGCAGGGAACCTACTACTTAATTTTACACTATCATATTCCCACACTAGATGGTAAGGTCAACTCAGGCAGCCAAGGTGTGCCCACCAGACTCATTCCTCTGTGTCCATTTACATGTTGAGGTGACACAACTTAATGTGGCTTAACCAATGCATTTTTCTAACATTGTAAAAAGAAAAAGAGATTCATCAAAGTGACAAGAGAGTACAAAAAGTCCATACGATTTTTTTTAGAAATATATGTGTATATAAAACTACAGATAAACACACAGAATATTTCTTATTTCAAATTGGTATGGTTTTAATTTAAAGTCATTTATATTGGAATCATTCAAGTTCTTTTGCTTTTGAAAAGATGGAATGCATTGTTTTCTGATAGACAGGGTTTCTCTGTTCTGGAACTAGTTCTTAAAGATCAGGTTAGTCTCAAACTCACAGAGAGCCACCTGCCTCTGCCTCCGAAGTGCTGGTGTTAAAGATGAGTGCCCCCACTGCCTGCTCTCTTACAGCAGATGCTTAATTCTCTGCTTGTTTCTAGACAAACAGAGACCACCCAAGAAAGTGCTGCTACCAAGAAGTTGTTCTTGTCTCTGTTACCTTGCTTCTAACATCCTTTTTTAAGCTGTTGTGATGTTTTAGTGGAAGTTTGTAAAACCTCGTCCTGACCATTTGTATGGATTTGACTTTCTGCCAAGCTGCCCAGATTCTGCCACAGTTTTCAGGCCCCAGAATAACACTTAGAGTCTTATATTTATTACAATGCTTCTTTCCAATGACTAGGATTACTTACCTGATATCTCTATCTTCATTATCAACTATTAGTCTATACATTTTATAAAATTATCTTATTGAGGGCACCTCTGGACTGCATCCTGTCTTCTTAGAGATCACATGTAGACTCCAGAGCAGAGAGCAGGAAGAAAAGGAAGATAAAAACTTCCTGCTATCCCTTGCTTATTTTCTGAGTCTTCCTGCTATGTCACTGCATGCTTGGATCAGGAGACTTTACTACATTTCCCAGAATCCTTCTTCTGCCTAACTTGCTACCCCATTGGCCAAATGCTATTCCATTGACCAGTGCTTTACTCAACAACCAGTAAGATAACCATACACAGAAGTATGTCGCCAATCAATTATGAGAAAAAAATCTATTTTTACAAATAATTAAGCGCTACTTTGTGAATTTGCTAATGAAAAATTGGATGTCATAGACAAAATAATGAGCAATGGAATGTTTCACTTTACATGGTTTTGTTTATCTCAAGAAAATAATTATCCTCAAGTTTTCTACTCCATTTGTTTTTCCTTATTTCATGTCATGGAATGGTAGCAGCAGCATGAGTAAGAAAGGGGGCTACAGATGACTTGTAAGAAAAAGTGTGTGATATTAAAGGTGGAGAACATAAAATCTAAACTTTATATGAAGGAATATTGAGTTCTACAATCACAGTGCAATTTCATGTATATGCCTGAACAATGTTTCCTTAAAATTTAAACACATTATCTGAAGTAGCACAAAATTTTGCAGTTGCTTCAGTGACACATTCTAGGGCACAGTCACCTACATACTTATACCTAGTATCAAACTTTAAACCCAAGCAAAAAATATCCAAATGAATGTATTACTGACTGAAGTGTCTTCCTAGCTGTACACAGTATAACCTCGAAGACAAAAGTAGCATAATTAATGAAAAAAGAGGTCACAATGCTAAACACTATGTAAGTTACAGTGCCCTCCTCCATCACTATTTTTATATGGTCCTCTGTGTTCCTCCAGTTTTAAAATGTACTTTCTGAATTATTTGGATATTTTCTGAATAAATATCAGAACATATGCAAGTGCCAGGGCATTCAAGTCACAGCAACATACATACAGTTCAGTAAGCATAGCATAGAGTAAGCTGTTCTCATTTTTGTCTCAGACTCCAGGAAAGTTGGGACTAAAACAAAGAAACTATAGTACACATGAAGGGACTAAACATGTTTATAATGAAATTACCTGTGATAATCTATGCATATTTTCAATTTACCAGGAAAACCATATATGAAACGCTAAGTCTTTCCAACAACCACCTGAGTTCTGCCTGCCACTTTAGGGCCCAAAATAACAACAGATACTTATATTAGGTAAAAACTAATCACAGTATCTTAGTTAGCACAAAATTGTCCAGTTGATTCTGGGACACATTTCAGGTTATAGTCACCTACACACTTACATCTAGTATCAAATATGTCATAGTCATCTCTACAATTCTCTTGTCAGTAAGCAACAAAATTAATTTGTTGATATGCTTTAAAACTGTCATGGCTGATTCTAACGTTTGTCCCCTATAATTACACAGTTTTTCATGAAAAATAATCCTATGGTATGAAATTAATCATGGACCCACCTGGTACAACTTCCAAGAACATGAGGTTAACTTCACTTACTAGGGTTGAATATTCAGAAGTAATCCCCTACATTATATGTGAAATATTTAAGGAATTAATAGAGATTTTTCAAGTAAACATACAAAATATTTTATATCAAATGTTTCATTAGTAGCTTTTGATAATGGAAATATTAAACATCTAGCAAAATAGGGCTTTATGTCTCTATCAGGATATAAATAAAAGATCATAAATGATGAGTGTGTGAAAAAGTATTGAACAGAGTGTTGGAAATTCATGTACACCATGTGAGTATATGTCACTTTGATACTTGTGATAAAGAAGCTGCTCAGCTTAGAGCTAGACAGGATAATGTTATGAGGCAGAACCAGACAAAAGGAGGAGGTCCACCATTGTGATAAGAACTAAAATGTGATGACCTTGATTTACTGAGAAGAGGTACTAATCATCATGGCAGAGTATTCATAAGAATTGTAGGTTAACTTAAAATGTAACAGTTAGTCAATAAAGAGAAGGAGTTGTTGCATGAGCATTTGTTAATAATAGTTATCCTTCATGTGGTTATTTGGAAGCTATCTGGTTGGGCATAAACTTCTGCCTAAAATAGAGTTTTTACATGAGGCCTAAATTTACACATAGATCCTAAACTTGCTTTTAGAAAGATTCTAAGACTCCAAAATTGAGCCCAGAGCATCTTCATGTTAACTGGCTTGCAATGGTCAAAATTAAGGATAGTAGAAAACCCAGGAATGAACCTTTATAGTCAGCTTCTAGGCTAGGTGATAGTCACAAAAATGGAATGGCTCTTTAATGAGGCCATACATCCAAACAAATAAATGGGTTTTGGAGTAGTGGTCAAAAAGCTTTTCAGTGTCAGCATGTAATCTTCAACTTGCCTGACCTTCAGCTGTAGAAATGACTCCCTGATACTACATTTGTGACATCCTATGGTGAGTAGCCAGACTGAAATGCTATGCTCCAATGCATGCAATAAACTGAGCTGATTTTACTACAACTAACAGAGCAGTTGAAGATTTGAGTCATGCAATGAAACAACAAAACAAAAGTTCGATAAGAATATATCCGGTCAAAAGATTACAGTAACGTGTCATAGTATATTTAGAAATACACACATACCATTGTCTCTGCTGTTCCTTTGCAACCCATATTTATGTCCAACATAGATCAACACCGATAAGTCTTCTATACATAGAACCTAATTATATGAAAAAGTTAAGCATGTTGCTTCCTGAGATGTCTACATCACTTTAAAAATTATAATCATAAAAAGTAAAATAATATGTATATCTCAGGGCCCACATGCTAACAACTCTATAGATCATGGTATGTTTTTTATCACTACACACTATATGGCCATTTATATTCCTCTTGTTTGTAGTTCTGTCTTCTGATTACTGGACATAAATGACAAGGCTTGAGCAATTTCCTGGGCTATTTCTCTCTTATCCCCTCATGTACCATACAATACAATAAGATCAGTAGAGCAGTGTAGAGGAAGGTAATATATATTCTCTTTCAGACTCAGAGATAGCTTGAGATTATCATAGTGGAACTGCAATATATATATATATATTTTTTATATATATAATATAAAATCAAATTACCTATTTAATCTATGTGTATATTTTTGTCACCAGGTCAACCTTACATATAGGAAAAGACAATATTAACACACAAAATTTAACTGTTACTTTGCTTTCAGTACTTGCAAGTAGTAGACACAGAATGATGAGGGATAGAAAGCATCCTTTACCATGCTTTCATTATCTGAGTGTTATAATTATAGCCATAAGGCTGTAGTCTTTTAAATTGTTTTTCTCTGCTTATTATATGTCTATAAACTAAAGTAGGATGTGAGGAATAATAGGGGTCCTCAAATAATAAAAAGAAGCAAGAAATAATAAAATATAGTCATCATGCATGAAATTCTAGAATACATCAACGAACTGTAGACAAGCACACACATATATAAATAAAGTATGTTTAAGAAACTCAACATATGTACTTAGATGCACTTGTACAATCATTTGAAATTATTTAAGTGAATTTTGTTGATTTGGAGAGATATTGAGAAAACTGTTCACCTTATACAGTAAAGGGATAACAGTTTTCTCACCCAGATACTAGTAATGTATTATTCGGTATTATTCTTGGCCAAAGGCATGCATATGGGGACACATTTGATATTCACAGATGATCTCAAAAATTTGGTGGTACATCAATTATGAGAGACAGAACCTATTTTTGATGTTGCTGTATGCTAATGTCATCATACCAAAGAAATCTTTTCTGCTGCCATTTGGAATCTTCACTTGGATTGAATATAGGTTATACATTTGAAGTTCAACACGCATGTCGTTGGCTTAAAAGTTAGCAGGAATAAAATTCCTCACTCTTATAACATGTCATAAAAGAGAAAATGGTGAGTGATATTTAAATATACCTTTGTCACTGGTGCCAAAATTGAGAAAAATAAATAATAATGATATTTGTGATCGAGACCATGACTTGAAAATAAAACCCCAGGTGCTTTATTGGACAGGATCCTGAGTCTATAAAGACAACATATATACAGAATGAATTTCTTTTTATCTGCCACAGTCATACAGAAATAAACTGAGTCCTGATGACATATGATATACTCTCATATCTATACTTCAGTTACAATTTGGGAAAACACTCAGCAAAGTATATGGAAAACTTTTCTCGGGAACCTGAGTGTCATTTGCCTACTGTATTCTGATATTTTATGTCTTCATCAAATTCTTACATAATGCCACATACTTGTATTGAGAAGATGTCAGAAAGATTTGAACAATTTCAGAGTTTGATGAAAGAAAGAAAGTAGTAGCCACCAAAACATGAAAAAAATTGATTTAAAAATCAGGGTACAGAACTAAACAGAGAATTCTCCTTAGAGGAATATAAAATGATTTTAAGACACTTAAGAAATTAAAATCCTTAGCCATAAGGTAAATGCAACTCAAAGGAACTCTGTGATACCATCTTTAACAGGCCAGAATGTCTAAAATGAAAAACACCAATAACTATCTTTGCTGGAGTAGATGGTGGTGGGAGTGTGAACTTGTCTGACCACTTTGGAAATCAGTATTGGGGTTTCTCAGAAAAGTGGAAATGTGTCTAACTTAAGATCCAGAAATTCTCCTCTTGGGCATATACCCCAAAACTTCACATTTATACAACAAGGACATATGTTCAACTATGTTCATAGCAGTGTTGTATGAAATAGCCAGAAACTAGAACTAACCTAAATGCCACTCAGCTGAAGGATATATGGCAAATATGTGACAGATTTACACAATGGACTACTACTCAGCAAAATATATATACATCCTGAATGATATAACCCCCAAAAAGAAAGAGAATCAGGATATGGGAATCGTCATACAGCAAAGCACTAACAGCCTACAATCTACATGTCCAGAGAAACAACGAAACAAGGAGAACCCCAAGAGAAGAACCTATGTTCTGGAAAATAAGTGGATGGGACAAGTAACCCTGAGTAATTTGGGAGCATCGGAGGAGAGAGAAGGGGAGTGGGAAAAGGAGAAGAGGAAGGGGTGGGAGAAAAGGAGCAAAAGGAGGATTGAGACAGGGGGATTAATGGAGGGCAAGATAGGAAATACCTTGATTGAGGGATCCAGTATAGGTTTGAAGAGAGGCCTGGCACTGGGAAAAAATTGGGGATCCACAGGGATGACCCCAATAAGCATCTAGGCAGTGGCAGAATAGCTGCCTTTGATGCCCTTACTTTATAATGAGATTGAAGACTACCTTGGTTGCCATTCATAGAACTTTCATCCATATCTGTTGGAAGTAGAAGAGTAACTACTCATGATATGCTCCTCTATGATCCTCTAGATGAATTTCTTTTGGAAATAACCTCAGACAAGCTGATGTCTGACTCATTTGCAGCTCTCATTTTTCATCCTGCCTTCTGCCAACATGCAAGATCATGCAAAGTTCATGTTTTAAATCCTACCGTTTTTGATTATCTTAGACTAAGTAATGTCATGCGTAGCTTTATAGAAATTACTTGAAAATAGACTTGCAAACACAGCATCTAACCTTGCATACACTATAACGCCACTTGTAAGTTCTTATTCCCTCTCTATGAAGCTCTGTGTGCATTCAAATGTAATTAGGAATGTTAACCTTAAAGAGAGTTATCTCAATTCCACAAATGGAAAGCAATTCCTGAGGCACACTTGGAGAACTCCTTCTGAGATGCTGTTTAATTTCTCCCCCCCCAACTAAACTATGTTGCCTCCGGGAAAAAATGAGACAGAAAATGGATGACAGCAAATATAATCATTTATACAAGGCCCCAAACACAATAATAACCCAAAGAAAAAGCATCCTGGTGTAAGTAGGGCAGAAATTTATCCTCCTGCTTGTGCCTGTATCCCGACTATCTAGATGAAATCCTCCATCTCTGCCTTCTGATGGCTGATTTTAATTCTGTGCTGTCTGCTGCAGCTGGCATGTAATGAATTTGGATGCTATGTCAGATTTCACAAATGCACTTACTTATGGAATATGAAACTTGAAATACATATTGTCTCCGATTCCTAAGAAATTATCATAGCCATTTATACTGTGTCATAGCCATTTATACTGTGTCCTGTAAGGACACGATTAAACAGCACAAGCGTGTTTTTTGTTACAAGTAAATCTTCCTTGCTCAAAATACAGACTCCAAGACTTGGCCTGTGATCACAGAAACAAAGGCTGAAGCCTTGAATTCGGAGACAGAGTCTCACTTTCTTCCCAGCATAGAGGAGCAGTTTCTCATGGAAGGATTGTGGGGAATGCGAAAATTCACCTACCATATCCTAGGTTTTAATTCCCCTTGCCACTACAGACATCAGGGACATTCTTCCTTCTCAGGGGCTGTTATCAGCCAGGCTTTGCCTAAGTACGGCTAAGAGCTGAACTTAAGCCAGAAGCCTGACTGGGAAAATCCTCCAGTACTGTCATTTTTATTAGAGATGAATGTCTCCTATTGGAGGAGGGCATGAAGTTAGACATGCATTAGGGACAAATCGGGCGAGAGAACAGAAAGCCAGACATGGAAACAGATGAGTACAGCTCTTAGAGCTCTCCATCCTGCCTTCTGATTCATGTCTCCCTCTGCACTCTCTGTTTTATAATTTATGGTCCAGTGTCCCATATGATCAATCCTAGACATGTTTCTGCCAGAAAGTGATTCAAAAGAAAAATGTCCTGCAGATAGTAAAGAACTCAAAACATGCAGAAGTATAACAGATATTCAGGATGAAACAAGGTCTTTTGAGACAAGAGCACATTACCTACACTTCAAACATCACCAAGTGACTCAGCACCACAGCACAGGAAATCCCACTGAATTCCTGCCTATTCTAGGTGTATATTGTCTGTCTCCTGCAGGTCTCAGGCACAGTTTCCTTGTCTGGAATTGTTTACAGTCAGGGTATGACTAATTCCATCTAACAGCTGGATATTATCCAGGACCCTGACTGGAACAATAATCCTGTGCAGACATATTTATTACATCAGATTGCCTCCTAAGGAGGAGGGAATACATTTAGAGATGCATCATGAGCCAATCATTAGAGAGATCTCAAACCCTGGGATGGAAACCAATGACTGCAGTCCTTGGAGATTTGCCTAGGAGCTGCTGATTCATCTACCTCTCTCCCCTCCCTGTTCTTATCAAAGGAACATGAATATTGAATTCGGAAGACAGAAATAAATGTAATTTGCTGGCATCGTGAAAAAGTTCAGGTTTGCTGATCATTAAAAAAAAAATACTGATTTGCAATACGTTTTTCCCTTTGACTGAAATATACCATTCTACAATAAATAGACTTGTATACTCAGATAAATTTCTGTTACCACACTTCTCTTATGTAATAGCATTGTTGAATACAAGTATGCCTCATTTTGAAAATTAGTATTCATCGACATATTGTATGTAAAATATCCAAATGAGCATATTACTGACTGATATGTCTCCCTAGCTGTTCACTCTAAAAACATAAAAGAAAAATGAAACAGCATAATGTTTGAAAGTAGGAACCCATACTGCTGATCCCAGAAACAGCACCAGCCATGTCTGGCTCATTCTGTTTGGGACACCAAATGATATCACACCTGAGGTGCTTCTCACAAAGGGTATACACAGCTCTGTGACAAGTGGAATGTTCAGTATGATTCTTTCTGAGATCTTTGTTGGGCCAAGACACACATTGTTTGCCATAGGCCCTATCCCAAAGCATATGAGAGAATCCTAAGACCCCTATGGAAGGCCTCACCCTCCCTTGGGAACAGAAATGATATGTGATAGATAGGGTGTTAGTTGGTTGGGGTTTGTAAGGGGAGGAGTGGAGGGAGAGGGAATTGGTATTGACATGTAAAACAATCTTATTCCTAATCAAAAGAAAAGAAAAGAAAAGAAAAGAAATTCATGATGTCTCAGATGGTTAAATAATTATTCTCACTAACATAACCATTTGCACTCTATTCTTCCAAGGAACATTTGATCAGCACAAGCATGAGTTTTCCAAGTATAGAGATAAAAAATAAATCTTCCTTGTACACAATGTAGGGTGCAAGACTCAGTCAGTAATCAAGATATTAAGGCTGAAAATTTCGATTCATAGACAGGAGCTCATTTTCTACCAAGAAAACCAGGGCAGTTACTCATGGCATGATTGTGGGAATTCTCACCAGTTAAATCATGGACAAGTATGTCATATGAAATTAAACATCAACTCTGATGTTTTGCATTACAACTTGTTGCTGGTGTTGTTGAGGTTATAGGGCTGAGAAATTAAGATAATCACTGCTTAATGTGTGAAATATGTAAGAAACAAACACAGATATTTTAGACTTAATGTACACATAAAATATATAAAATATTATTCCCAAATATTTTCATTATGAAATTTTAATTATAAAATAGAGTATGGAATATTCATTTATACTGTGTGAATATATGTCAGTGTGATATGTTTAAAAAAGAAGCTGACTGGCTTATATTTAGACAGATTAATTTAGGTGGGAGAACCAACTGTGTGGTTGCTGGGAAGAAGATAAGAGTTTAGGAGTTATAAGGATAATACAGAGAAGTAGAACTTGCTTAACAGAAAAAAGTTTTCTGCTTCGCAATGTTTAAGAAAGGAATGAGTATTTAAAGAAGGCCTACAAAATGTTTAGTTTTGGTTTTGTGCATCTTCTTCCATCTCTTTCTGAAACTGTTGCTAGTTCTTTGGGTGTTGAGGATTGTAGGCTGGGAATCTGCTGTTTTATTACTTGTATCTACTTATGAATGTGTAGGTATCATATCTTTAAATTTTTTGCTGAGTCTGGGTTACCTCACTCTGTATGATTTTTTTCTATTTCTTGGGTACAATCAAAGTGAGGGAATGGAGATGATATGAACAAAGGATTCAAGTCAGTAGTGGGTAAAACCACAAAATCAGCTGACCGGAGCAACTAAGAGGTCAATCTCTCAGGTCTGAAATCTGGGAGCCTGAATAAGATGACCTAGACTTCCAAAATATAGGAGACATTGGTGCAGCTAGGGAACTATATGAGGGCATTGGCAATGGGTCTAAGATATTTCAGTAATGCACAATATAAAATAGCGAAGCCCTTTCTATATGAAGAGAAAACTTTCTCAGTCTAGACCAGGAGGGGAGCCTTGGTCTTGCCCCTACCTGATGATGGGAAAGATTTTAGACTTCCTAAGGAAGGTTTTACCCTCTCTAATGTGGATTTGGAAATCTGTCGTGAAATGGGGGCAGTGGGAGGAAGGGATGGTGGGGAATTGGCCTAGAATGGAAAATATGAATTAATAATTTAAAAAGGAAAATCACACCAAAAACAGTACCTACCACCAAACTGTAGTACCGTTGTTTCTGAGAAGTTATCAGGAACATATTCAGCATTAGCATGCTTACAACAGTTTGCCAGAGTTGTGTTTATAATCATGGATCCCTGATGCCTCAGCCATGAAGTTCACACTCAGAGAACACTACCATGTTGCATCACATGCATTAGCTGACCTAAATACTACTATAACTAGGAGAACACTTGTAAATTCGTCTCTTGCAATAAAACATAAATGAAAAGAGAAGTTAAAAAAGATACAGATAGAAAATAATAACCGTGAGGAGACAGTGTGCCTAAAAATATACACATACCAGTGTCTCTGATGTTTTTTTAACCCACAAACACATCCAAAAAAATGTTGTTCAATCTGCTGTACATAAGACTTCAGAATTGTGTAAAATGTGTTCTATCATGGTTTCTCTACTGTTATAAATAATAACAAATATCTGTATGCAGTCTGGGTTAGATATGTGTATATTTACATATTGATAATAAAATCATTGGAATGTTTAGTTATTTTTAATTTAACATTTATTGTTGCAGCTATCATATTGAAGGAGGAAACAAAAAGAAGCATGAAGTAATGTAAATACAAATAGCATGCAAGAAATTCTATGATACGCCTACAAAATTTAAACATGCGTATACAAACATGCATACATATAACTTATATGAGAAAACTCAACATATAGACTTATATGAACTTATATAATTATTATAAATTACTTGAATTTCATCAAAGTGTATCTAGAGTGATATTGAGAAAACTAGACACCTTATATGAAGGGATAAGAGAGTGTTCTCACTCAGATTCCAGTAATGTATTGGTTTTGTTCTTGGCAGCAGGGACACATATGGGGACACACTTGATATTCAGGTAAGATTTTGAAAATATGAATAGAAAATCAATTATGAGAAAAAGAACCTATTGTTGATGTTGCTTTATGCTTATGTAATCATAGCAAAGAAATCCATTTGCTGCCATTTAGAAGCTTCAGGTGACACAATGGAAGGTTAGTAATCACAATGGAAGTTTAGTGACTTCAAGTTTGCAGGAATAAAACTGCTGTCTCTCATGATCAATATGACATAAAAGAGATAATAGTGAGTGATATTTTAAAATATATTTGTCACTGTGGCCAAAAATTAAGAATATATCAATAATTATGAGGTTGGTGATCATGACTATGGTATGTAAGGAAAACCACAAGCTGCTTTAATAGACAGGTGCTAGGGTGAGAATGCTGTAGATATACAAAAGGAATTTCTTTCATTCTGCAAGAGGCATACAGAAATAAACTGAGTCCTAAAGACATATTGATATACACACACATCTGTGAGTCAGGTGAAGTTGGGATGGAGCACAGCAAAGTGTAAGTTTCATGAATAAATTTATAATGCTGTAAGTGTTGCAATAAGGGTTCCACCACAGGGGAGTCAGGAAAGTCCTTTCCTAGTCTTTGTGATTTCCTAATGGCTCAAGAGAATTATTTTTTGCAGATACTGTAGCACTTTAGGTCTGAGAGTGGGATGTCACATTTTTAAAGATAACCAGTAGTTCAAAGTGCAGACATCTCCTTGATTTACAGGAGGAAGAATCAATGATTCAGAGCTATAATACAAGGAATCAAACACAAAAGAAATTGTTAATCTCCATGGGCTATATCTTCTGCATTTGTCAGAACAGTTTCCTTTGTCTGGGTCAATTTACAGTTGGGTTTTTGTAATATCCCAGATCTATTAAGAACTAGAATGGAGACAACATGTCTTGTAAGAGACTAATTCTGACAACTCATAATCTCTCCTTTCCTCACATTGAAGGTCTGTGTGCATTCAAATGTCATTTGGAGCCTGAACAATCTGATCAATTCCACCAATGGAAAGCAAATCCTGAGGAAAGCTTTGAGATCTACTTCTCAGCTTCTCCCTCATTTCTCCCACTCAGCTTAACATGTCCTGCAGCAGAAACCATGAAATACAATGGATGAGGAGAAAATTACAATTAATCCTAAGAACTGAATACTAGCAACAAAAGAGAAAAGCATCCTTGGGTAAGTAGGGGTGAACATATATCCAGTTTTTTGTGCCTATATTGGCTATCTAGTGAAATCCCCTGCCCTCTCTGCCTTCTGATTGCTGACAGTGATTTAGGACTTCCAAGGCGAGCTGGCTTGTAAAGTTTCTGATGTCTCTTATTTGGACATGCTGACATTTGAAATACAAAGAGTCCTAGATGGCTAAGTAAAAATTCTTCCCCAAATAGGTATTTTATATTGTATCTTACAGTGGCCCATATGATCAACACAAGACATGTTTCTTTCATATACTGATTCAAAAGGAAATCTACTTTGCACAAATTGCAGGATTCAAGACTGCAGGGGAATAGCAGATATAAAAGAAGTAACAGAAACTTCCAAGGGAAGAGCACATCACCTGCACTACAAATAGAGAGAGTGACATAGCAGGGCAGCATGGGATATGCTACCAAACCATGCTTATCCTAGGTTTATATTGTCTCTGTCTCATGCAGGTCTCTGGGATGGTTTCCCTTCTCTGGAGTCATTTACAGTCAGGGTTTGACTAATTCCAGCTAACAGCTGGATATTAGCCAGAACCCTGCTTGGAAAAAATCCTCCTGTGCAGACATTTTTATTACATCAGATTGCCTCCCAGGGAGGAGGGAATACTTTTAGAGATGCACCAGGAACCAATGAGGAGAGAGATCTCAAATCCTGGAATGGAAACAAATGACTGCAGTACCTGGAGATCTGTGTCAGAGCTGCTGATTCATCTATCTCTGCCCCCTCCCTGCTTTTTCTCAAAGAAGCAGGGATTTTGAATTTCAAAGACAGAATTAAATGTAATTTTATTGCATATTGATCAAATTTTGGTTTGCTGCACTTTTCTTCAAGCTGCATTTGTCGTAGTTTTTCCCTTTGGTGTAATATGCCATTTTAGAATACCTAGTCTTTTTTTACTCTGAGAAAATATGTTACCATACTTCTCTAATATCCTGATATTGTAGATTGCCAGTATGTCTCATTTTATTGTTTGTTTTTGAAATTAGAAGTTTCTTATTAAAAAGCCCAGCTCAGAAAAAAACTAGACTTTTTTAGGTATGGCCTTTGCAATTGCTAGGCAAATAATTCTAAAGGGAAATCCAAAAATTGTAAGTTTTGTGAGCCAAATTTAACATATCCTCTCATTAAGTCTTGATATTATAGCAGATGTGCATCCGGTGCCTCCAATATCTGAGCAAACAAGCATAACTTATAAAAGCATAAGTTAGCAATTTGACTGCTCATTCTTGGAACTGTATGCCACATTATTTTGTATGAATTGATGAGACAATGAAATATTTTATAATATAATTTTTTGAAAGAACGGCCTACGCAGCTGTGATACAATCCTTTAATCCCAGCTGTGGATTGGCCTTTCTTGTTGATCTCTGTGAGTTCAAAGCCATCCTAGTGTATAAGAGCTACTTTCAGCATAGCAAGTGCTACATAGACAAACCATGTAACAAAAAACCATAACAAACCAAAGCCAAAAATCCCCAACAACTTAATAGCTCATCTCAAGACAGCTGACAGAGTTACATTCTCTCAGGTAGGAGCAACTTCCTCATGGCTTGTACAAAGTAAAAATCTTTTTTGTTTTGCAGGGTATTTTCTCTAAATGTAACATCCACTATTCCAATAGAAGTTTGCTTCTATAGCTTAGAAGAGCACTTGTTCCTTTCTGATGCTGTGAAAACTAGGCCAAGAATACATACTATCATGTGCTAACATGGAAAGAGACAATAATACTACAATCCAACCCTAGGCAAAAGACTACAAGCAATTACAGAATGCTGAAAGCATTAAAACAATGTAATCTTCCCAAGGTAGAGCTCCTGGTAGGTTTCTTAGAAGTGGTAAGTCCTTGAACCATAGACATAAAAGTTACATTATTCAGACTGAGCACATTTAATAAAAGAATCCAGAGTCCATGAATTTGAAAAAGAACTAGTGTAGGTGGACACATTTGGAAGAAGAAAATGGTTAAGTAGTACAGGTATATTTTAATTTGAATGTGTATATTTAAAAATCTCAAACTCCTGTATCAGACATATTTTTGCCAGTACAGAAAATATATAGAGTTTTTGAAATGCTGAAATAAAATGATAGTGAGCACATTAGCTATTGAAAAAGAAACTTGTTGCTGCCTTTGTTTTTACATTAGGCCAACTATGGCCAAAGCCTTCCTGTGTTTGGAAGATACCAAACACCATGGCCAGTACTACACTGAATATTAGGATGCTTGCTCATCTTAGACATGCATGTGCTCCTACTCCTTCCAAGGACAAGTTACATGCCAGTTGCTCAGTCTACTAACAATAAATCTAATTCAATATAGTGAATTTATATTTTCATATTTTTTATTTGTGTTAGAAAGATTATTTTACTTGTCAATGCCTGTTCCCTCTCACTCTCCTTCTCTCCTGCCTCCCCCTACTAACACCCTACCTATACTGTACCCTTTCTGTTCCCAAGGAAGGGTGAGGCCTTCCATAGGGGGTCTTCAGAGTCTGTCCTATACTTTGGGATAGGGTCTAGGCCCACCCCGTTGTGTCTAGGCTAGGAGAGTATCCCTCCATGTGGGACGGGCTAAGAAAGTACATTTCTATTCTAGGGATAAGCACCGATTCAATTCAAGGGACCCCATCTATTTCCAAGGTCTCCTCACTGAACCCTGCATTCAGCTGACCTGGATCAGTCCCATGCTGGTTTCCCATCTATCAGTCTGGGGACCTAGATCTCTCCCATATTCAGGTTAGCTGTCTCTGTGGGTTTAACTAGCCTGGTCTAGACCCCTATGCTCATCAATCCTCCTTCTCTCAACTGGATTCCAGTTTAGTTCAAGTTTTAGCTGTGGGTATCTCTTTTACTACCACCAGTTGCTGGATGAAGGCTATAGGATCAGTATGCCTCATTTTGAAAATTAGTATTCGTAGACATATTGTAGTTTTTAAATATCCAAATGAAGTTTAAATATTTCCTTGTCATCTCTTCAGTGCAGCGCACCAGATTGAGGTTGTTTCCAAATTTCAAGTACTACCAGAAATGGAAGCATATCAGACAGGACAATATGGAGCCTGGTGACCTCTGAGATGATGTTTCCAACTGTCGTTGTGATCACAGGTTAAAGACCCTGGAGCAGAGAGCCCAGAAGCAGCACCATTGATGTCTGTCTCATTCACTCTTTGGGACACCAAATTGCATCGCTCCTGCGGTGCTTCTTGCAAATGGTACACACAGCTCTGTGACTGGTGGCATGTTCGTTATCATTCTTTTTGAGAACTTGATTGGGACAAGACACACAGAGGTTGCCTTATGCCCTATCCCAAAGCATATGAGAGACTCTTAAGACCCCTATGGAAGGCCTCACCCTCCCTTGGGAACAGAAAGGGTATGTGATAGACAGGATTTTTGTTGGGTGGGGGTGTGGGAGTGCAAGGGGAGGAGTGGAGGGAGAGGGAACTGGTATTCACCCGAAAAACAATCTTGTTCTTAATTTAAAAAAAGAAAAGGAAAGGAAAGAAATTCATGGTGTCTTGGATGGTTAAATAATTACTCTCAATAACATAGCCATTTACACTGTATCCTTCCATGGCACATTTGATCAGCACAAGTGTGATTTTTCCAAGTATTGAGTTAAAAATAAATCTTCCTTGCACATAATTCATTATGTAAAACTGAGCCAGTAATCAAGATATTAAAGCTGAAACTGTCGATTCAGAGACAGGGGCACATTTTCTACTGAGCAAACAGGAGCAGTTACTCATGGAAAGATTGTGGGAATGCTCACCAGTTACAAACCTATCCTAAGTTTTAATTGACTCTGTCTCCTACAGGTCTCCAGGACAGTTTCCCTTCTCTGGGGTTGTTTACTGTCTGGCTTTTTCTTGCTGTATTTTAGCCAGGAAACTGACTGGAAAAATCCTTCAGTATCCTCATTTTTATTAGAGTTAATACCTCCTATTGAAAGTGGATATGGATTTAGAGATGTATTAAGAATAAATCAGGATAGTGATCTCAAACCCAGACATGGAAACATTTGACTACAATTCTTGGAGATCTCCAACAGAAGTGATGATTCAGCTATCTCTCCCTCCTCACTGTAAGTGTGAATGAAGCAGGGGAAGTGGGTTGGGAAGACAGGATGAAATATACTTGACCCATGACTCTGATGCTATTTAGCAGTTGACAGCATTCCCTTCTTTTTCCTGGTGGATGAGCAAATTTCTAGCTGGTTTTGCTGATATTAAAGCTATATGCCAGAAAGTGTCCAGTCCTGTCAGGGTTGTCATGGAAGTAACACTGTGCTGCCTAGTGGTTTGGATGCATACTCATTTGAACACTTGTTTTAAATTTTCTATTTGTATTGTGAGGTAATTTAATTATGTGTAGAGTATATTTTACGTAACTTACATGAAATATAATATTGCATAACCATAATTTATGAATATAATTTGTGTATGAGGATTATAATGCTGTATTAACCATGTGTTTACCTGTATATATGTGTGTTTGTGTGTATGTGTTTGTGTGTGTGTATACTTACCATAGTGCTAAATAAAATACTCTTTGATTGAAGAAAAAAGCTTATTTCAATCTGTCTGCAAAAATGAACTTAATAGAACTTAGTATCTTACATTTCTTTAATAAAAAAGAATTAAGTTAATATTCACTTATTTCAGAAAGGAGAATTTTATATATGATTTGCCCTCAAGAATTAATTTTTTATATGGTATAACCCAATAGGGTTTGATCAGTTGCATTTGCAAGTTTTCATCACATTTTTGTTTCTCTTATTGCCTTCAAATTCATAAAAAGTTATTAAAATTACTACATGAGAATTTATTTTGAAGAATCCACACAATTCCCCCTCAAAAAAAAATGCACTCCAAATTCCACAATGAGATCTGCATCAGAAGCTTATGGAATTATGTTTTCTTTGATACAATTTTAATATATTTAATGCAGTTGTATGTGCATTCATACACATCAAGGTATTGACATTGAATATTCCCAAATGGCAAAAAATTCTGAATAAAAGTCAAAACTATACTCCTACTTACTTCATTATATCAAAATCACTGCAAATATTGTTAGGCTTCATGATTTCTGTTCCTAATTCCAAGGGCTTTATGAGGGCTAGATATAGTTCAAGAATTTTGCATATTTTTACTCTCATTGGAAATTACTGAGTAAAAGTGTGTTTCCATATAAATAAGATACTGGAATTTCAGATATTTTGTTGAAAATACCCCATATAAGATAAGTTTTGTTTTTAGACTTGAATAAGTGATTATTACATAGCTTGGTTGCCTGGAAAAAACATACAGTGCAGACATATTTATGATTTACCATACGTTTTCTCCTTGGATAGGAATATGCTTGTGTAGCCTAGCTAAGAAAAGAAAAACAATAGAACTTACACGTATCAAACTTTTCTTATGTTCAGGAACTCTATGATACCAGTGTGCCTGGTTTTGAAAAATGAGTGCACTGAATGCCATAATTTCCACAAAAGTCTCCCCCAAATCCTTAAAAACATCTCAATACCCAAATCAGCTTCCTGTTACCTTTTTATGGTAGACTAACCCGAAATTTAGTGCAAAAAAGATGAATGTTACTGATGAGAGCCTGCTTCTTGTTTGCTTGACAGCAACTAACAAAGGAATGGTTATTTTAATAATCACTATGGAATGGTTAGTTGTGTGTTTCCGTGTCTCCTTCCATCACTTTCTGGAACAGTTTCCTAATTTTTCATGTGTTGTGAATGGTACACTGTGTAACTTTTGCTATATGACTGGTGTCAACTTTGATTGAGTATATATTAAAATTGTCTTTCTGCATCAGGGCTCACTTACTCAGAATGTTTTTCCCAGGTTTTGGGTACAGTGGATCTGAGGGAATATAGGTATAATGAACAAATAATTATAAACAATACTGGGTAAATAGATAGAAACTGCTGACCAGATCTACTGAAAAATCACTGACTGTGGCCTGACAAATTGTTAAATACATAAGATGATCTAGATTCCCTAAATAAAAGTAACAATGGTATAACTGGGTCACTGTATGAGGACATAAACTTTGGGTCTACAATCTAATGCCAATATATAATATAACATATTGAAGCATATTCTATATAAAGAAATATCTTGCACGTTCTAAAAAAGGGAGTGGTGCCTTGGACTTGCAAGTGCAAGATGGTATGACAGATTTTGTAGACTTACTAGGGGAGATCTTATTCTCTCTATGGAAGAGATGAAAGGTTGAGTCATTTGCAAATGGGGCAGTGGGAGGAGAGTAAGTTGGGGAATTGGAACTGTAATATAAATTATGAATAAATACTTTTTATAACAAGGAGAATCAGAACAATAATAGAACCTACAAACCAAGCAATTAAATTAGATTTATAAGATATTATATATGTAAGTTCTTCTGCAACCAGTAAGGTTACAATAATTTGTCAGAGCTGTGGCTATAATAATGTCTCCATCGTACCTAAGTCATGAGGACTGCACTCAGGGAAACAATGGGGAATTTGTCAACAATGACGACCACGTTCTAAACACATGCATTATGCTGAGCTGTCTTTTACTGTATCTAAGAGAACATTTAAAATATGTCTCTTGCAATAAAAATAAATGAAAACAGATGTTAAAAAGACAAATATTCAGACAGAAAAATTGAAGGGAGGGGACACAGTGCTTAAAAATATACATATACCAATGTCTCTGCTATTCTTTTGTAAACCACAAAATCATCGAAGATCAATGCTATGCCATCTGCTGTACAGAAGACCGCAGATTTTGCTGAAATATGTTCTATCATGGTTCCTCTAGCACTAAATCTTTGAATTGTGTTCACTATTATGCTATTGAAGACAAATTGTAAATTATTACTTTAGTTAATATTTCTATTTAGAAACATTCTGCTACATAGCATCGAAAATTCAGTTAAGAGGTCTCCACAACATCAGGCTGAATTTGAAGAATTTAATTTATGTTTCAAACATAATAACTTACTAATCTTTAGGCCCTGTGGGGTTACTGGTTGAGTTTCCATACATCTCTGAATTTTTCACTCCAACATTTTTTTTTCAGAAATGCAGGCATGTCAATGACAAGAAGGCAAACCTTGTGATAAAATAGCCTTGATTAGCCCATAGTGCTAAAAAGATAGTTGACAAAATACATAATAATCATGTGCATATTTTCTGAAGCCATATAATTCCTAACTTTGTTCTGAATATTGTCTTTACACCTACAGGCATTATTAGTTGTAAAAGTCAGTAAAACATATCACCATTTTACATCATTTCTACACAATTCCACATTTGAACAAATGTCTAATGATTTACAGTGTTTATTTCCAAAGCACCAAATCAATCAACACAACCCACCTTTATTCTTTATGCATGAAATGGCCATATACAGTTTCCTATCCAAAGGAAAAGTGTACATGACCTGCAGACAGTATCTTCTGAAAAGGATTATAAAACAGAATCTTTTTTGAAATTTGAAGAAGTATATAATGAAAGATCTTCAAATATAGAACGTAAACACGATTAGTCACACAACATCACAAAGTGAAATGTGAAATCAGATGGGAAACACTTCCAATTTGTAGAATTAGCAAAAAAGCCAAGGACAAAAATTGCATGAAAAATAGAAAGGCTCCATTTCTACTGAACCATAATTTCTTTAGGCCTTTCATTCCAAAATGTCAATGCTAAAACTGTTATACATAACAAATACAGTCTGTATACAGTATGGGTTAGTTATGATATATGTACGTGTTCTCAGTGGAATCACTAAATTAAGTAGTTATTTGTATTTTAACATTGATTGCTGAAGCTACTGGATTGATGGGGTAATAAAAAGAAACAAGAAATAATAAAAAATAGTCACCATGCATGAAATTCTAGAATACATCAACGAAGTGTAGACAAGCACACACATATATACATAAAGTATGTATAAGAAAGTCAACATATGTACTTAGATGCACTTGTACAATTATTTGAAATTATTTAAGTGAATTTTGTTTATTTGGAGAGATATTTAGAAAACTGTTCCCTTTATACAGTAAAGGGATAACAGTTTTCTCACCCAGATACTAGTAATGTATTATTCGGTATTATTCTTGGCCAAAGGCATGCATATGGGGACACATTTGATATTCACAGATGATCTCAAAAGTATAGGTGGTACATCAATTATGAGAGACAGAATCTATTTTTGATGTTGCTGTATGCTAATGTCATCATACCAAAGAAATCTTGTCTGCTGCTATGTGGAATCTTCACTTGGATTGAATAAGGTTATACAATTGACGTTCAACACGCATGTCGTTGGCTTAAAAGTTAGCAGGAATAAAATTCCTCACTCTTATAACATGTCATAAAAGAGAAAATGGTGAGTGATATTTAAATATACCTTTGTCACTGGTGCCAAAATTGAGAAAAATAAATAATAATGATATTTGTGATCTAGACCATGACTTGAAAATAAAACCCCAGGTGATTTATTGGACAGGATCCTGAGTCTATAAAGACAACATATATACAGAATGAATTTCTTTTTATCTGTCACAGTCATACAGAAATAAACTGAGTCCTGATGACATATGATATACTCTCATATCTACACTTCAGTTACAATTTGGGAAAACACACAGCAATGTGTATGGAAAACTTTTCTTGGGAACCTGAGTGTCATTGGCCTACTGTATTCTGATATTTTATGTCTTCATCAAATTCTTACATAATGCCACATACTTGTATTGAGAAGATGTCAGAAAGATTTGAACAGTTTCAGAGTTTATTGAAAGAAAGAAAGTGGTAGCCACCAAAACATGAAACAATTGATTTAAAAATCAGGGTACAGAACTAAACAGATAATTCTCCTTAGAGGAATATAAAATGATTTTAAGACACTTAAGAAATCAAAATCCTTAGCCATCAGGTAAATGCAACTCAAAGGAACTCTGTGATATCATCTTTAACAGGCCAGAATGTCTAAAATGAAAAACAACAATAACTATCTTTGCTGGAGTAGATATAGAGAAAGATGATAACTCTCTAGTGGTTGTGGAAGTGTGAACTTGTCTGACCACTTTGGAAATCAGTGTTGGGGTTTCTCAGAAAAATGGAAATGTGTCTACCTTAAGATCCAGAAATTCTCCTCTTGGGCATATACCCCAAAACTTCACATTTATACAACAAGGACATATGTTCAACTATGTTCATAGCAGTGTTGTATGAAATAGCCAGAAACTAGAACTAACCTAAATGCCACTAAGCTAAAGGATATATGGCGAATATGTGACAGATTTACACAATGGAATATTACTCAGCAAAATATATATACATCCTGAATGATATAACCCAAAAAAAAGAAAGAGAATCAGGACATGTACTCATTCTTATATGGGAATTTGATATACAGCAAAGCGCTACCAGCCTACAATCTCCATGTCCAGAGAAACAACGAAACAAGGAGAACCCCAAGAGAAGAACCTATGTTCTGGAAAAAGAGTGGATGGGACAAGTAACCCTGAGTAATTTGGGAGCATCGAAGGAGAGAGAAGGGGAGTGGGAAAAGGAGAAAAGAAAGGGGTGGGAGAAAAGGAGCAAAAGGAGGATTGAGACAGGGGGATTAATGGAGGGCAAGATAGGAAATACCTTGATTGAGGGATCCAGTATAGGTTTGAAGAGAGGCCTGGCACTGGGAAAAAATTGGGGATCCACAGGGATGACCCCAATAAGCATCTAGGCAGTGGCAGAATAGCTGCCTTTGATGCCCTTACTTTATAATGAGATTGAAGACTACCTTGGTTGCCATTCCTAGAACTTTCATCCATGGCTGATGGAAGCAGAACAGTCACCCACAGCTAAACACTGAAGCCTGCTTCTGGAATAGAGTTTATATAGAGGGAGGTTGGATGAACAGAGTAGCCAAGACTGTGCTGGAGAAACCCATAGAAACTGATGAACGACTTAGTGAGAACAAGGAGACACTAGTAGCAAAGCTATGTTACCATCCTTAGCCGGATCCAGGACTTCTGAATTTGCATGCCAGTTAGGATTCCAGGGCCTTCTGTGTGACCCCTATCACTGTAGGCAGTGTTTATCCTTAGAACACAAATGGATTTGTGGGGAGCCCATTCCCTATGAAGAGGTGCTATTGTAGCCCAGGTAATAGATAGTGGATTTAGCCTCACCCCGGAATGACGTGACAGAATTTGTTGGTCTCCCGTGAAGGGCCTTTATGTCCGTGGGTGTGGTTTGGGGTTGATTAGAGTGTTGGTGATGGATATGTATAATGGGAGGGAGAGTGAAAAGTGCATGCATGTGTTAAAAACAGAGCTTTTAAAATTTTTTTAAAAAAATATTTGAACCAGTTTTCCAGATTCAAAATTATTGTCAGACATAGGAACTCAAAGTAGGCACACATTGTTTGTACTTTGTAAAGCATATAAAATCTACTCAAACAACAACAACAAAATCTGATGTTTTATCTCTCTGTCACCATCAAAAACAATTGATTTCCAAAAAATCTCATCCTGTGACTGATTTCAAGTTAGGACTGGGATGATATGCAAGAACAAATCAGATAAAATATATCTATATGTAAAAATAAAAAAGAATAAAAAAACACAGAATGCCAAGCTGAACCTGTGAGAACCTAATGGGAATGGGATAATAACAATAGACTTTTTTTTGTGCTAATAAATATTGTCAATTAGGTGACAGGATAGGGTCTACAAATGTGACTGCTTATAATTTCAGTCAATTAAATGTTATATTGTAGGGAGATACTGTAGCCCCACCTCCTAGGAGCTGCTCCAGCTGTGCTTGGCTAAGCATCTGAGGACATGGTCAGAGGAGGTTCATGATAAAGCATGGGAAATTCTTAAGGAGAGGGGGACATATTTGGAAGTGCTCTCTTTACGGGCTCTCTCTCCTGCTTGTGTTTGGATGGTGTTTATCTAAATAAAGACATCCTTAAATCAATATCTGGCCCCCTAACTCCCACGAACAATTCTGCCTCATGCGCAGGCCTCCAATAGATGGCCAGGAATGGTCACCAAAAGCACTAGACCACCTGTGGCTACTACTCTCCAAGCTGAAAGTTGAGTTAAAGCTGCATCCCAGTCATGGGCTCCCTGCCAAACCAATATGCTGCTTGCCTGCATGCTTGCCAGCCCACAATCCCACCACCTCTTGACCTGCACACTGGGCGCCAAGGCCTCCCTGGCCGCCCCTGTGCCTGCATCCCAGCCACAGCCCCTACCTACACCGCACATTGGACACCCTTTCCACATGACTTCAGGGCTTACCTGGAATAGACATAATTAGGAAATGCAATAGCAGATTATTATGTCTTCTTGTATTTCACCTTTATGATTGTTAATTTTGTATATTTTATACTATTAAATCTTAAATTTCTATGGCTTCTCTATCCTGCATAGGTCAGCGACCTTTTAATTTGTCTAAGGCAAATTACCATTGTGTTTATTTTTTTATACCCTGAAGCTATTGAGAGCTATTGATAGCAATTGAGAACTGAAATGTGGCAAGGATCTGGCAACAGCACATTACCTGCACTGCAATAGGAGAGAGGGATTTAGCAGGGCATCATGGGACAGCCAACCAAATCCCTGACTATTCTAGCTTTATAATGTCTCTGTCTTTGTCGAGTCTCTGGGGAAGTTTCACTTCTCTAGAGTTGTTTATAGTCAGGGTTTGACTAATTAAGGCTAAGAGCTGGATATTAGCCAAATAAAGGATGAAAAAAGAATCAACCTTTACAGATATTTTATTACATCAGATTGCCTCTTAGGGAGGTAAGAATACAGTTAGAGATGCATCAGGAGCCAATAAGGAGAGAGATCTTAAATCTTAGAAGAGAAACAATTGACTGCATTTCTTGGATGTCTGTCAGAGTTGCTGAATCATCTATCTCTCTCCCATTTCTGTTCAGGTCAAAGAATCAGGGACCTTGAATTTGGAAGACAGAATTAAATGTAATTTCCTGCATATTGACCAAATTCTGGTTTGCTGCACATTTTTTTAAAAACCAAGCTTATTTGTGATAGGTTTTTCCCTTTGCCTGGAATATGCCCTTATAAAATACAGGGCCAAGTGTACTCAGAGAACTTCCTTTTGCCACACTTTCTTGATGTCCTGAAACTGTAGAAAACAAGTCTGCCTCATTTGAAAAATTTGAATTCATGGACATAATTTCTATTTCTAAACATCCAAATGCACATATATCTGACTGAGAAGTCTCCATAGCTGTCCACATTATAATCATTAGAATACAGGATAACTAATAAAACTATGAGACAACACTGGAACACTACAATTGTCACAGTGTACTTCTCTATCCCTCATTATGATATGGTCCTCTGTGGTCCTCAAGCTTTAAAATCTGTTTTCTGTATATTAGATATAAATATCAGAAAATGTGCAAGTGTCAGGGCATTCATGTCACATCCCCAAAATACAATATAGTATGGACAGAATACAACAAGCTTCTCACTATTCTGTCTCAGACTCAAGATAAGTTGGGAGTAAAACAATTAAACTATACTACACACTTGGAATAAGAAGAATCTATAATGAAGTTACCTGTGATAATCTCTGTATATTTTCAAGTAACCAAAACCATACGTGAAACAAAGTCAATTTTTGCTTAAAAGTCAGTGCTAGTTATTGCAAATTTGCTAATGAAAAATTGGATGTTGTAGACAGCAAATAATGAGCATTGAGATGTTTCTCTTTGCAAAGTTTTGTTGGTATCATGAAAATTAATATGTTCACAGTGTTTAACTCTTTCTACTTGTGTTTCTCTTTTTTATGTCACTGATTGGGAACAGGAGAATGGGTAAGAAGAGGGTCTTCAGATAATTTGTAAGAAAAGTGATTGATATAAAAGTTGGAGAATGTAAAATATACATTTTGTATGTAGTAATATTTAGTTCATACTTCACAAGATAATTTCATGTACATGACTGAACATTGTTCCCTAAATGAAGCAAAGCACACTATCTTATTTGGCACAAGAATTTGCAGTTGCTGCAATGACACATTTTATGTTAGAGTCATCTATGTACTTATATTTCGTATCAAATAAGATACAGACATCCCTATAATTAACTTGGTAGTACATAGCAAACTTAATTTCTTGATATGCTTTGAAAATCATATTGCAGATTCTAACTTTTATCCCATGTATTAAGTCATTTAGTGACACAGGACAAGACTATGGTATGAAATTTAGCATGACCCCTCCTGGTTCAACTTCCATTATCATGTGGTTATTTTCATTTTCTATCTGTGAACATTCCGAAGGAATTCACTGCATAATATAGTAAATATTAAGGAATAAATGGAGATTGTATTTTTGACTAAACATACAAAAACAAATTTGTTCAAATTTTTCATGAGTAGATTTAATGATGAACATGTCAAACAAATCGGGCATGTTAGGGCTTTAGTTCTCCATCATCATATATATAAAATATCATTCATAGTGTTTGATTATGAAAAAGTGAAAAAACAGAGTGTTATAATTTCAGATAAACTGTGTGAATATATGTCGTTGTGACTGGTGTAACAAAGATGCTGAACAGAATAGAGCTTGGCAGGATAAATTTTGAGGGAGACCCAGACAAAGGGAGGAAGTACAACATTGTATGGAGAAATAGAAAGTTATGGCATAGATTTACTGAGAAAGGTACCATTCATGGTGGAAGAGCATCCATAAGAATTGAAGCTTAACTCAAAATTTAAAAGTTATCTATTATGAAGACTGTGATATTGCCTGAGCATTTTCAATTAATAATTAGACTGCATGTTTTTATTTGGCAGCTGTCAGGTGAGGGATAAATTTCTGCATAAAAATGGTATTCCCACATAGGGCCAAAAATTCCACATAACTAAAGATTGTATTCCAAAGATACTAATACAACAAAATTGAGCCAAAATTAGCTTTGTGATAACTGGCATTAGTCAGCCTCTAGGCTAGTTGATAGCCACATAAAAGGAATGGATTTTCTCTGAGGGCATACATCCAAAAATGGGTCTTTTGGAGCAGTGATAAGGACACTACTCAGTGTTAGCATGGACCCAATAACTTGCCAGACCTTTTGCTATAAAGATGGCTCCCTGATACCTCAGCCCTGAAGCTACCTCTGTGACATCCTATGGTGGAGTTACCAGTTGCTAATCCTATTCTCCAATGTATGCAATAATCTGTGCTATATTTTACTAAAATTAGCAGAGTAGTTGAATTTTTGTCTCATGCAATCAAACAACAAAACAGAGGTTTAATATAGATATATCCAGGCAAAATTATCTAGTACACAGGTCATAGTGTGTTTAGGTATACACACATACCAGTGATTCTTCTGTAGTTTTACAACCCACATTATTATCCCAAAGAAAAATACTAGTCAGTCTTCTGTAAATTAAAAACCACATAATATGATTTTTTTCTCTATCACTGTTCCTACAAAAGTATGGTCATTTTAACAATTATTTTCTCTATTTCAAGGAGACAGTAAATCAATCCAATAATATAGCTCAGCAAAGTAACCTGTGAGAAAAAAAAAAAAACGATAAAAAAAAAAAAAAAAAAAAAAAAAAAAAAAAAAAAAAACGATAACAAGTCACTTTCCTGTGCTTGGAATCAATGCTGAATTTACTAATTTCCATGGGTTCTGTCTCCTGTATATGTCATTAACATTCTGCTTTAACTGGGATAGTGTAAAACTTTCTTTTTGAGATAGGAAACCACGATTGGTATTTGGAATGTAGCCAGATATTTGCTGGTAAGAAATTCCCGGCTGACAATGGTATTAGCTCTCTTTGCCTCTGAGTGAAGGGGTGTGTACATTCCAATTGTGCATGGAATAAGAACCAAGGAGTTTTATCTCATTTCCACCAGTGGAAAGCAAATGCTGTTGTAACAGAGGAGATCTCCTTCAGAACTGCTGAATCATTTGTCCCTCCCAAATAATCATATGCTTCTGTAGAAACAAGGAAATTGATAGTCAATGGCAGGAATAAGTGAAATTGATTCTATGTCCGGAATAAAATAATAAAAAAGAAAACAATCCCATGTTGACTAGGGTGTTAACTTACATACAGTCACCTTTTCCTATGACTTGGTTATCTCCTTGCAAGCCACCCTTTCTGCCTTCTGAGTGCTGATTTTGATTCTAGGCTGCCAATTGCACATTTCTGGGACATTCTCTGATATATTATGTCAGAGGCCACAAATGCACTTATTTGTGGAATTTGACAATTGAACTGCACAGATTCTCATGTGCCTATGTGGGAATTTTCCCTGATATAACCATTTTGTTTGTAGGACCTCAAAGCAAGCATATGACCATTACTTGTTGTATGTCTGTCAGGTATTGATTACCAAAGTAAACCTTACTTACTTAATGTAATGCAGGACCAAACAAAAAAAAAATGACCAAGCCATGGCAGACATTAAGGCTCAAGATATAGCTTCAGTGGCAGGGAAACCTTCCCTTCACAGTAAACAGGACCAGTTACTCATGTCATTGTTGTAGGAATTCACAACAAATCTGTGAATGTGCTAGGTTATTATTCCTTGACACCTGTATGTCTCTGGAGATTGTTTTCCAATTCTGGGATTGTTTATATTCAGGTGTTGGCTAAATGCATCTCTATGCTGGAGTTTAACCTGGAGGCTGAGTTTTAAAATCCTCAAGTGCAGACAATTTAATTAGATGGGGTTGTGTCTTATTGCAGGAAACAAGCATTCAAATACAGATGCATTAGGGATGAATACGGAGAGAGTTCTCAAACTTATTAGTGCAAATTAAAAGGCTGTAGCTTTCTTGGAGTTCTCAGTCATAGTTAACGATGTACATCTCCCTCCTCACTGTATGCTGTAGAAGACAAAGTTTAACAGAATGTAGAATACAGGATAAAATGTAATTTTCCTTTTGCTCTGCCACTGATTTAATAGTAAAAAAAATGTCTATTGACCAGGTGGTGGTGGCACACACCTTTAATGCTAGGATTTTGGAGGAAGAGGCAGGTTGATCTCTTTGAGTTCAGGGCCATTCTGTCCTCAAAGAATGTTAAAAAACCTAAAGTGAAAACATGTGTGGAAAACTAGAAACAAAAGTATTTTCGTTTTGGAGTCAGATTTGATGTTCAAGATTTCAGCTGCTATTGCCTAGATTCTAGCTACATAAGGTAAAGCTGCCATTCCTGTCTTCATGTGTCTGTGGGCTGCCAGGGAATTGGGCTGCTATTATTGTGATTTCTAAGTTTCATATTATATCTATGCATTGTTTATGAAGTTGAAGTATACTTATAATGAATACTCTATATGTTATGTTATATATAATTGTATAATATATTATGTAATTATAATAAAGATAAAAAGTTTATATAGGTGGATATAGTATAAAATATATTCCTATGTGTCAGAGTGTTACATTAATAGCTGCTTGGCTTCAATACAAAATTCTATTTTCAAGAATTTTACCTAATAGTTCCAGCTTAATTATAGTTCCACATGTTATCTTCATAATGAAATAAAACATTAATTCATTGTAGAAAGGAATAATTTTAAATATGTTAATTTATCAATACTTGTGTTTGTTATATAGTTTACTATGTGATTGACACTTTAGATTTGCAGATTTCTCTAATGATTTATTACTCAAATGCTATTTGCATTAACAAAATAACCATGAATATTATCATTTAAATGATATATTTTGAAGAATCCATAGTATTACCATGAACAGAATTTCTCTCAAATTGCCAATATCATGTTTACATTGGAAGCTGAGATTTTTTCTGTCTTTATTAAATCTAAGTTAATTTCAGGCAGTTCACTTATCTGTCCATCAATATGTAAACACCTACTTGAAGATGAACAGCTCCTCATAGCAAGCATGACTGAAAGATTATACAACTGTCCTCCTCATTCATTATGTCATTAAATCAAAGAGCAAATCTAGGAAGAGTTGGCCGGAATTAATACTGTCCATAGGCAAACTAGAATTTTTGAGGGCAAGATATAGAAAAAGGATCATGTGATTCTTTATTGATGTTGATAATTCCTGAGTCAAATGTCCTTATAAAACACATATTGGCTTTATGAACATTTGAGATAGGTTTACTTCTTGCAGTGGAATGTACCATTCTAGCATACCTAGTCATGTGTACTCAGAGAACTTCCTATTACCACATTTCTCTTATGTCCTGGAATTTAGAATAAAGGTTTGCCTGGTTTTCAATGTGAGAATTCATTGGTGTATTTGCGGTTTATAAATTTCTAAATGAGCATGCTGCTGACTAAGTTGTCTATCTGGCTGCCCAAATTATAACGACAAATATAACATAATGAGGTAAAATCAGAGACTACACTGCTTGTTATGTACTCTACAAATCATTGTATTTTTTTCCTAACTACTCATGATATGATCCTCTATGATCCTCTAGATGAATTTCTTTTGGAAATAACCTCAGACAAGCTGATGTCTAACTCATTTGCAGGTCTCATTTTTCATTCTGCCTTCTGCCAACATGCAAGATCATGCAAAGTTCATGTTTTAAATCCTACAGTTTTTGATTATCTTAGACTAAGTAATATCATGCGTAGCTTTCTAGTAATTACTTGAAAATAGACTTGCAAACACAGCATCTAACCTTACATACACTTTAACCCCACTTGTAAGTTCCTATTCCCTTCTATGAAGCTCTGTGTGCATTCAAATGTAATTAGGAATGTTAACCTTAAAGAGAGTTATCTCAATTCCACAAATTGAAGGCAATTCCTGAGGCACACTTGGAGATCTCCTTCTGAGATGCTGATTTATTTCTCCCTCCCAACTAAACTATGTTGCCGCTGGGAAAAAATGAGACAGAAAATGGATGACAGCAAATACAATCATTTATACAAGGCCCCAAACACAATAATAACCCAAAGAAAAAGCATCCTGGGGTAAGCAGGGCAGAAATTTATCCTCCTGCTTGTGCCTGTATCCCGACTATCTAGATGAAATCCTCCATCTCTGCCTTCTGATGGCTGATTTTGATTCTGTGCTGTCTGCTGCAGCTGGCATGTAATGAATTTGGATGCTATGTCAGATTTCACAAATGCACTTACTTATGGAATATGAAACTTGAAATACATATTGTCTCAGATTCCTAAGTAATTATCATAGCCATTTATACTGTGTCATAGCCATTTATACTGTGTCCTGTAAGGACACGATTAAACAGCACAAGCATGTTTTTTGTTACAAGTAAATCTTCCTAGCTCATAATACAGACTCCAAGACTTGGCCTGTGATCACAGAAACAAAGCCTGAAGCCTTGAATTCAGAGACAGAGGCTCACTTTCTTCCCAGCATAGAGGAGCAGTTTCTCATGGAAGGATTGTGGGGAATGCGAAAATTCACCTACCATATCCTAGGTTTTAATTGCCCATGCCACTACAGACATCAGGGACATTCTTCCTTCTCTGGGGCTGTTATCAGCCAGGCTTTGCCTAAGTACGGCTAAGAGCTGAACCTAAGCCAGAAGCCTGACTGGGAAAATCCTCCAGTACTGTCATTTTTATTAGAGATGAATGTCTCCTATTGGAGGAGGGCATGAAGTTAGACATGCATTAGGGACAAATCGGGCGAGAGAACAGAAAGCCAGACATGGAAACAGATGAGTACAGCTCTTAGAGCTCTCCATCCTGCCTTCTGATTTATGTCTCCCTCTGCACTCCCTGTTTGTGTGCAACATGCAGTGGAATTGAAGGGGGAAGACAGGATCAAATAGATGTTAACAATGCCTCTGCCCGTAGATAGCAATAGACAACACCGCCTAATGGTGCCTGTTGGCTGAACAATATCCAGCTGCTTGGAGATCTCCTTCAGAGCTGCTGATTCCTATCACCCTCCCAAATAAACAGTAAGGCTGCAGAAACTGCAGAATAAAGTGGAATACATATATATATATATATATATATATATATATATAATATACCCTACCCTGAGTACAATAAACAAAAGAGAAAGGCATCCTAGGGTAAGTAGCTGTAAACATATCCCATTCCTCCTGACTATATCCAGGAAATGTAAAGATAAGCCTCCCTCTATGCCTTCTGAGAGCTGATTGTGTTTCTGGGATGCCAATTACAGCTGGCTTATAATGTTGACTGAAGTAATGTTAGATAAACCAATTGTCCTTACTGGGGGAATCTGGCAGTTGAAACACACAGATTCCAAGATTGTTAAGTAAGAATTCTCATGGACAAAGTCCATTTTATAATTTATGGTCCAGTGTCCCATATGATCAATCCTAGACATGTTTCTGCCAGAAAGTGATTCAAAAGAAAAATGTCCTGCAGATAGTAAAGAACTCAAAACATGCATAATTATAACAGATATTCAGGATGAAACAAGGTCTTTTGAGACAAGAGCACATTACCTACACTTCAAACATCACCAAGTGACTCAGCACCACAGCACAGGAAATCCCACTGAATTCCTGCCTATTCTAGGTGTATATTGTCTGTCTCCTGCAGGTCTCAGGCACAGTTTCCTTGTCTGGAATTGTTTACAGTCAGGGTTTGACTAATTCCATCTAACAGCTGGATATTATCCAGGACCCTGACTGGAACAATAATCCTGTGCAGACATATTTATTACATCAGATTGCCTCCTGAGGAGGAGGGAATACATTTAGAGATGCATCATGAGCCAATCATTAGAGAGATCTCAAACCCTGGGATGGAAACCAATGACTGCAGTCCTTGGAGATTTGCCTAGGAGCTGCTGATTCATCTACCTCTCTCCCCTCCCTGTTCTTATCAAAGGAACATGAATATTGAATTCGGAAGACAGAAATAAATGTAATTTGCTGGCATCGTGAAAAAGTTCAGGTTTGCTGATCATTAAAAAAAAATACTGATTTGCAATACGTTTTTCCCGTTGACTGAAATATACCATTCTACAATAGACTTGTATACTCAGATAAATATCTGTTACCACAATTCTCTTATGTATTAGCATTGTTGAATACAAGTATGCCTCATTTTGAAAATTAGTATTCATCGACATATTGTATGTGAAATATCCAAATGAGCATATTACTGACTGATATGTCTCCCTAGCTGTTCACTCTAAAAACATAAAAGAAAAATGAAACAGCATAATGTTTGAAAGTAGGAACCCAAACTGCTGTCTAATATACAGGTCAAATTGTCCTCCTCCCTCCCTAGTTATATATGGTCCTGTGTTTTCCCTTCAGTTTTAAAATGTATTTTCTGAATACATTGAATATTTTCGGGTTAAATGTCAGAACATGTGCAAGTGCAAAGACATTCATGTCACATATAACACCATAAGTACAGCATAGAGTAAACTCCTGTCTATTCTTTCTCAGACTCAAATAGAGTTGGGTTTCAAACAAGTAACCTCTAGTACACACAGAGAGAATAAAATATGTAATGAAAAAACCTTTGATAATCTATGTTTATTTTCATGTTATCAGGAAATTCTTAAATGAAACAATGTCAATTTTAGCATTTAAATTCTTGCTACTTATTTTGAATTTGCTAATGAAAAATTGGATGTACTAGACAGAAAATTAGGAGAAATTAGGAAAACATGTTTCTCTTTACAGGTTTTCTGATTCTTTCACGAATATATTAAACTCACAGTGTTTTACTCTTTCTTCTTGTGTTTCTCCAATTCATTTCAGTGAATAGGAGCAGCAGCATGAGTAATAAAATGGGCTTCCATATGATTTGTAAGAAAAAATTGTTTGATATTAAAGTTGGAGAACAGAAATTCTAAATTTAATATTCAACATTATCGAGATCAAACTTCATAGTAAAATTCTGGGCATATGCCTTAACATTCTTCAATAAAGCTAAGCACAGTATCTTAACTGGCACAACATTTTGCAGTTGCTTCAGTGACACATAGTAGGTCACAGTCACCTACATACTTATATTTATTATGAATTCAGATGTAATCATTTCTGCGGAGATTTATCTACAGATTTCTACAGCCCTCTTTTTAATTTCATTGTTTGGTGTTTGTTGGCTAGTATTGAATTCATTTTTATTTTGGATAACAGCCCTCTCTCAGGTTTGGTGAAGATCTTTTGCCATTGTGTGGGCTGTCCTTTTGTCTTCCTGACCTCAACATAAAACAAGAAGAACTAGAAGAAACCATCTTGAGTAAGGTAATTCTGTCAAAAAATACAAACATGGTACATACTGATTCATATATGAATTTTAGACATATAGCAAATGATTACCAGCCTACAATCCATATCAAAAGGGAACAAGGAAGAACTGAGCATCTCAATTGAAGATTGCATGTTCCTCCGAATATGTGGAAAGGATCTTCTGTGCTATTTGAGAACATGGGGATAGGAGAGAGGGAGCTGATTGAAAGACAGGGGGAGGAGTGAAGAGGACAGAAGAGGAGGAAATGGGATTGGGTAGAAGGATTGGGGCATGGACGGGAGGGGTAAGGAACTGGGTTAACGTGTAAATGAAGCTTGTTTCTAGTTCCAAATAAGTCTCATTGCAATTTTAACAATAACATAATTAAGTAAAATAAAAGGAAAGCAGAATTCTGAGAATATATTCTATATTTACATATTTCTAAAGAAACTTGTTCCTGAAGGTTATGTCTACCTAGATTTCCACAATTAATCCATAAAATAAAATAGCAAAACGAATACAACTCAAAGACCAAATTGCCAACCACTGTTTAGACCATTGTATCCTTATTGCACTCGAACTATGGCATGGCTCTCTCTGTTACTCCACTTTAAATTCTATTTTATGAATATTATTGTAAATGGCATCAAAGTCTCAACTGCCTTGGCAATTCTTCTGTCTTCCCTGCACATATATTGCAGTAAGAAGAGGATGGAGGAAATACCTGCATATTCTGTTCCTGACTTAGTGTGAAGTTTTGATTAAGAAAATGGAACTCAGGTATGCACCTATGATTATATATATATATATATGTATATATATATATATATTCTCTGTTTAATATATGCATATTTACGGTACCAGGCAAACCATTCATTAAGAAAAGACAATGGTTAATAAAATTGTGTGTTATGGAACTATGATAGTGCTTTTGAGTAAGTACAAGTAGTAGAGAGAAAATAATGGTCACTGGATTGTTTCCTTTATCAAGTTTTATTTATCTCATTCAAATACTCAGAGCCAATGTGTTTTACTCTTTGAAATTGTTTTGATCTGCTTTTTTCATGTCACCAAATGAGAAGAGCCGCTTTACTGAGTAAAGGGGCCTTAAAAGGACTTTTGAATAAATGGTGTTTGTTATGATATTACAAAATACAAATTCCCAATTTAAGAAGCAGATATATTATGAGTTCTAAGTGACTAAATTGAAACCTTGTGTATTCAGTAAAACTCAGCACAGCATCCTATTCTGCCCGTAAACTTTGCAGTTGACTCAGGGATACCTCTGCACCACAGACAATTTCTCTCCTTCAATGCAGTATCAAATAAATTATAATCATGCCTAAAATCTCTTGATTGAACATGTCATATTCACCATGTTTATATACTTCAATATTCACATGGCATTTTCCAACGTTCTTTTCAATATATTAAGGCAACTATAGATCATGGACAAGCATGTCATATGAAATTAAACATCAACACTGAGCTTCACCTTCCAGGTAATTGAGGTGTTGTTGAGGTTATAGGCCTGAGAAATGAAGATAATCACTGCTTAATGTGTGAAACATATAAGAAACAGATATTTTAGACTTAATGTACACATAAAATATATAAAATATTATTTTCCAAAATTTTTATTTTGAGGTTTTAATCATAAAACTTTTAAAAGAGATGGGAAGTCAGGAATCTTATGTGTCAACCAGCATATAAATAAATTGTATTAAATAGGGATTGTGTGTGCAAAAGTACATAGCAGAGTATGGATTATTCATTTATACTGTATGAATATATGTCACTGTGATAGGTTTAATAAAGAAGCTAACTGGCTTAGATTTAGACAGGTTATGTTAGGTGGGAGATCCAATGGTGTGGTTGTTGGGAAGAAGATTGAATTCTAGGAGTCATAAGGAGAATACTGAGGAGTTGAACTTGCTTTACAGAGAAAAGGTTTCTGCTTGCCAATGATTAAGCAGGGAATAACTATTTTCAGAAGTCCTACAATATATTTAGTTTTGGTTATCTGCATCTTCTTCCATCACTTTCTGGAACAGTTGCTAGCTTTTTGGGTGTTGAGTATTGTAGGCTGGGCGTCAGCTGTTTTATGACTTGTATCTACTTATGAAAGACTAGGTACCATATCTGGCTTCCTGAGTCTGAGTTACCTCACTCTGTATGATTTTTTCTATATCTTGGGTACAACCAAAGTGAGGGAATGGAGATGATATGGACAAAGGACTCAAGTCAGTAGTGGGGAATCCCTCATAATCAGCTGACCAGACAAACTTAAGACATCACTCTCTCTGGTCTGAAATCTGGGAGCCTGCATAGATGAACCAGACTTCATGAATATAGGAGATATTGGTGCAGCAAGGGAACTATATGAGGTTATTGGCAATGGTTTAAGATATAACAGTAATGTACAATATAACTTAGTGTACCCCATTCTATATGAAGAGAAAACTTGCTCAGTCTAGACCAGGAGGGGAGCCATGTTCTTGCACCTACCTGATGATGGGAAAGAATTGTAGACTTCCTAGGGGAGGCCTTATGCTCTCTAAGTGGAGATGGAAGTCTGCGGGTAAATGGGGGCAGTAGGAGGAGGGGATGGTGGGGAACTGGGCCTAGAATGGAAAACATGAATTAATAATTTAAAAAGGAGCATCACATTAAAAAAGAGAAACGACAGCAAAGCGGCACTCTGAGAAGTTATCAGTATAATATTAAGAATGAGCATGATTACAAGAGTTTGCCATAGCTGTGGTTATAAGCATGGATCCCTGATGCCTCAGTTATGAAGTTCACACTCATAGAACACTACCATGGTGAACCACATGCATTAAGCTGAGCTGCATACTCCTACAACTGAGAGAACAATTGAAAATTTTTCTCTTGCAATGAAAAATAAATGAAAAAAGAAGTTAAAAATAGAAGAAGTTCCAGACAGAAAATTGTAACAGTGAGGAGTCAGTGTGCTTAAAAATATACACATACCTGTGTCTCTGCTTTTTTTTTTTTAACTCACAAATACATCCAAAAAAGGAATGCTGTTTAACCTGCTGTACATAAGACTTCAGAATACATTTGTAAAAATGTGTTCTATCATGGTTTATCTACAAATAAGTTCATTTTGTCAATTCTATTCACTATTATGATACAGTGGATATACTGTGGATATACTGTAAATTACTCAGTAGTCAATCAACTTACAAACATTCTGCTTAAAGTGGCAAAACTGCATTTAAGAATTCTACAAAAAAATCAAGGCAAATTTGAGGCTTTTAGTGGCTTCTTCAAATGTAATACCTAATAACCATTAGGTATTTATGGGGTTACTGGTTGTGACCCAAACTTATCTGAATTTTGTACAGTAATTTTTTTTTTTTTTTTTTTTTTGCAATGGGGTCATGTATCATTGACAGGAAGAAAAACTTGCTAAATAATAGCCGAAATTCCCCTGCATTGGTAGAATGATAGTGGACAAAAAAACAGAACAATCATCTCTATCTTCCCTGAAGCCATGTTATTATCAAATTTATCCTGAATATTTATCCCTACACCTACAGGGAAGTTTAATTGTAACTGTCTGAAAAATAAACACCATTTTGCATCATAGTTACACACTTTCCCAATTCGTGAAATGGCCAATAACTTGCACTGTATCCTTAAAGGACAACTGATTAATCTGCACAATCCACTTTCATTTTTAGACTCAGAAAATATTCCCTGCAATGTTCATATAACGGTTGTTATCAAAAGGAAAATGCCATCTGTCGTGAAGCCAGTATCTTCTAAGGATACAAAGAAAATATAAGCAAAGAAACAACCAAAAATGGTTAGTACAATGACATCACAAATTGTAATGCAAATTTAGATGGGAACACCTCTCAATTACCACAATTAGCAGAAAATTCAAGGGCATATATCGAAAGTAAAATATAAAAGATATGTTTCTACTGGAGCATAAATGCTTTAGTCTTTTTAATTCCAAAATTTCAATGTTAAATCTGTTATAAATAATGACAATCTGTATAGAATCTGTATTAGTTATGTGTATATTTACATATTGATAATAAAATCATTGGATTTTTATTCATTTTTAATTAACATTTATTGTTCAGATATTGTATTGAAGGAGGAAACAAAAAGAAGCATGAAGTGATGCAAATACAATTAGCATGCAAGAAATTCTATGATATGCCCACAAAATGTAAACATGTATATATATACGTACATGTAACTTATATGAGAAAACTCAACATATACACTTATATGGTCTAAAATAATTGTTATAAAGTAGTTGAAATGAATCATAGTATATTTAGATGGCTATTGAGAAAACTAGATTCCTTATACTGTGAAGGGATAAGAGAGTGTTCCAACTCAGATGTCAGTAATATTTTATTTGGTTTTGTTCTTGGCCAAAGGGATGCATATAGGGACACAATTGATATTCAGAGAAGATTTGAAAAAAATATGAAGAAATTCATTAATGAGAGAAAGAACCTATTGTTGATGTTGCTTATGTCATCATAGCAAAGAAATCCATTTGCTGCCATTTAGAAGCGTCAGGTGACACAATGGAAAGTTAACAAGCATGTTAGTTGCTTAAAAGTTAGCAAGAACATAATTGCACTCTCTCATGATCTTCAACTATATATTTGTCATTGTGTCCAAAAATTGAGAAAATATCAACAATTATGAGGTTTGTGATCATGACTATGAGATGTAAGGAAAACCAAAAGCTGTTTTAATAGCCAGGTCCTGGGGCTAGAATGCTGATAGATATTCAAAAGGAATTTCTTTCATTCTGCAAGAGGCATACAGAAGTAAACTGAGTCCTAATGAAATATTGATATGAACACAAATAGTTTATTCAGGCAAAAGTTGATATAGAACACAGCAATTTAAAATTTCATGAATAAATTTTCAATGCCATAAGTGTTACAACAAGGTTTCCACCAGAGGGGAGTAAAGAGAAGCCTTTCCTATTCTTTGCGATTTACTAAAGATTCAGGAATCATACTGCAGTACTTTCGGTCTAATAGTGGGATGGCAAATTTTTCAAGATAGCCCGTATTTCAAGGCACAGACATCTCCTTGATTCACGGAGAAAGAATCAATGAATCAGAGCTATAATACAAGGAATCAAACACAAACAAAAATTGCTAATATCCATGGGCTCTATATTCTGTATTTGTCAGGAACAGTTTCCTTTGCCTGTGTAAATTTACAATTGGGTTTTTGTAATCTCCCAGAGCTAATAAGAACTAGAATGCAGACGTGTGTCTGGTAAGAGACTGTAATTCTGACAACTTATATGCTCCCCTTGCCTCGCATTGTAGGTCTGTGTGCATTCAAATGTCATTTGGAGCCTGAACCAATAAGAAGAGTCCTATCAATCCCACCAATGGAAAGCAAATCCTTAGGAAAGCTTTGAGATCTCCTTCTGAGCTGCTGACTCATTTCTCCCACCCAGCTTAACATGTCCAGCAGCAGAAACCACAGAAAACAGTGGATGAGAATGGAAATACAATTAATCCTAAGCACTGAATAAAATAAACAAAAGAGAAAAGCTTCCTTGGGTAAGTAGGGATCCAGTTCTTTGTGACTATATACTGGCTATCTAATGAAATTCCCTGCCCTCTCTGATTTCTGATTGCTGAATATGCTTCATGGCTGCCAATTAGAGCTGGCTTGTATTGTTTTCTGGTGTCTCTTATTTGAAGATGCTGACATTTGAAATACAAAAAGCCCTAGATGGCTAAGTAAGAATTCTTCCCTACATAATCATTTTATATTGTATCTTACAGTGACCCATATGATTAACACAAGAAACGTTTCTGTCAGATACTGATTCAAAAGGAAATCTCCGTTGCACATATTGCAGGATTCAAAATTTCAATGGAATAGCCGATATGAAAGAACAAACAGAGGCTTTTGAGCTAAGAGTACATTACTTGCACTACAAATAGAGAGAGTGACTTAGCAGGGCATAATGGGACTTCCCACCAAACTCTGCCTATCCTAGGTTTATATTGTCTCTGTCTCGTGCAGGTGTCTGGGAGAGGTTCCCTCCTCTGGAGTCTATTGCAGTCAGGGTTTGACTAATACCAGCTAAGAGCTGGATATTAGCCAGGACCCTGACTGGAAAAAATCCTCCTGTGCAGACATTTTTATTACATCAGATTGCCTCCCAGGGAGGAGGGAATACATTTAGAGATGCATCAGGAACCAATGAGGAGAGAGATCTCAAAACCTGGAATGGAAACAAATGACTGCAGTTCTTGGAGATCTGCGTCAGAGATGCTGATTCATCTACCTCTGCCCCCTCCCTGCTTTTTGTCAAAGAAGCAGGGATATTGAATTTCAAAGAGTGAATTAAATGTAGTTCTCTTTCATATTGATGAAATTCTGATTTCTGGTTTGCTGCCCTTTCTTCAAGCTGCTTTTGTCGTAGTTTTTCCCTTTGAGTGGAATATGCCATTTTAGAATACCTAGTTTTTAGACTCTGAGAAATTCTGTTACCACACTTCTGTTATATTCTGATAGTGTCGATTACCCTTATGCCTCATTTTTTGTTTTGTTTTTGAAATTAGAAGCTTCTTATTAAAAAGTCCAACCCAGACAATAGTACAGTTTTTTGGGGGGTATTCACTCAGCAATTGCTAGGCTAAGAATTCTAAAGGCAAACCCACAAATTATAAATTTTTGAGCCAAAATTAACACATCCTCTCAGCAATTCTTGATATTTTAGCAGACGTCCAGCTGGTGCCTCCACCATCTGAGCAAACAAGCATTACACACAAGAACAGAAGTCAGCAATTTGACTGTTTTTATCTTGTTACCTTATGACACATTATTTTGTATGAATAGCTTGAGGCAATGAGATATTTAATAATAGAATTTTTTGAAAGATCAGACTAAGAAGCTGGGCATTGGTGGCACAAACTATTAATCCTAGCACTGGATTGGCAGAGGCATGTAGATCTCTGTGAGTTCAAAGCCACGATGGTCTAAAAGAGCTAGTTTCTGGATAGCCAGGGCTACACAGACAAACCATGTAACAAACAAAAGAAAAAATATGCCAAAAATCCCAAGAACTTAAAAGTCCATCTCAAGACAGCTGACACAATTGCATCCAATGTAGTAGCTACTTCCTCATTGCTTATACAAAATAAAATCATTTTGATTTTATAAGGGTATTTTCTCTAAATGTAACATTCACTATTACAATAGAACTTTGCTTCTATATTTTGGAAGTGCACTTGTTCCTTTCTGATGTTGTGAGAGCTAGGCCAAGAATAAATACTACCATATGCTAACATGGAAGAGAAAATCATACCACAAATCAACCCTAGATAGAATAGTACAAGCAATTACAGAATGCTGAAAGCATTAAAATCAAAGTAATCTTCCCAAGGAATAGGTCCTGGTAGGTGTCCTAGAAGTGGTAATCCCTTGAGTCATAGACGTACAAGTTACATGATTCAGACTCAGATGATTAAATAAAAGAATCCAGAGCCCATGAATTTGAAAGAGAACTAGGGTAGGTGGGGAACAAGAACACATTTGGAGGAATAAAATGGTTAAGAAGTACAAGCATATTTTAATTTGAATGTGTACATTTAAAAATATCAAACTCCTATATCATATTTTTTTGCCAGTACAAAAAAATACATGGAGTTTTTTAAATGCTGAAACTTAATGTAGGGATTGATGGTGAGTGAAGGGACCAGCTTCCCATTTCAGCAGCCATGACAGTCTAACAAGTGCTTACCTGACCCTGCTTTGTTCACAAGGAGGTCAGATGCCTTCCTATTTCTGCAGCCATGACAGTAACACTTGTTTTCCTCAACTTGCCTGGGTCACTTGAAGGTCAGATGCCTGCTTCAATGCAAGGAACCAATCAGAAGTTAGCTGGTGGTGCTATGCTTTACGCCTCTGGTTGTGTTTTACAGACATATGCACAGCAATGATGCACAGAGCATAGTAATCACCCTGGGAGGACCTATGGGCCATAACAACCAGTTGAACAATCAACACAGGGACAAGTCTCCAAGCCTGGAGGTGCACCAATCCTGAGCCTGTGTATACCCCTAGACAATCTCCTTTAGGGTGACTTATAAAATCTCTATGTCGTGGCTTTGCAGCATAGTTCCTAGCCAATCGCCATGATGGATGGATGAAAGGCCCGAGCCAACATGGGGTTAGCTCCTTAAACAACTGACTTAAAGCCTCATTCTGTTTGAATCAAGCTTTTGACTCTGCCTGTGATTGGGGTCATTTTGGTCCTGGACCAAGATCCTGGAGGCCTGAGCCTCCCGGGGATCTTTAATTTCGGGGCTTGTCTAGATTCCTGACAACCCCTCACCTGAGTGCAGTCGATCTTGGAGGTAAGCAGGTACCCTGTTTTGCCTTGTCTACTTTCTGCGTTCCCTGTCTCTGTCTATTCTGTTTCTATAAAGGCTGGGGGTTGGAACAGGCTGTGTGACTTTCCAGTTGAGCAGGTTTGTCATCTGTTTTATCTGATTTGTTGCAATTCACACCCTGCCTGCCTGCTTTTTGGTGCTGTATCAGTTTTGTTTTTTCTGTTCTGTTGTTTCTGTTAATTGTGTAAATGTAAAGGTCCTATGTTCAATTCACTAGCAAATGATATAAATATGCATATTTATATAAAGAGACAAGGATTGAGGGGACGACCAAATCTTGTTGAGTTCAGAGTTTCAGGCTTCAGCTTCTGCAATCTGTCTGTAGGAGAGAGACTTGGTCAGATGTAGTTGCCTGCTCCATCTATAAGGGGACACAAGAGGGTTGCCAATCTGTAGGAAGCAGAGTTGGTGGGACCAAGTTGCCTTCTCCATCAGTAAGGGGACCCAGGCAGGTTGTCAATCTGCAGGGGAGAATTGGTTGTGGCCCAATTTGTTCTCCATGTGGCTAGCCATATGAAATTCTGCATAGGACCCTAAACTAGTCTGTGGGGTGTGTTTGTTAAACCTGTCTTTGTCTTTTGTCCTGACACTAGAGGTCTATCAGAACAGCTGTTGCTCTCTGGACTCTCACAGAGTCTCTACTGTCCTTACTTCCCATGAACATGGCATGCGTGGGTCAGGCGTATTTACTTGCTGCCTTGAGCACATACATGCAGATACTGTTTAAAGAATATAAGGTAACTATACGTAGTTTTAAATTCAACTTGCTAAGTTTCAAATATTTTACTAAGTTAAAACTGGTTACAGTCAGAATGAAGATTAATTAATTACAGAAATAAGGGCCTTACCTAGCCACCTGTGTGCTTAAGGTTCGCTTAAGGTATATAACTAAAACAGACAGACAGACCTCTAATGCTTCATAGACCTGCAGAATATGGTATTTAAAATGTTATCTTAAAATTTTATCATATCAGAAGACTGCCAAATCCTGACAGTGACCCAAAGTCTCCAAAGAAGACTATGAGGCACCCCAGTTCCTGCACCTAGATGATGACAACACTGACCAGTGAGTGAGATGCTCAAATGTTAGACCTACTGCCTGCCAGGACCTGGCCCAGACAGTGGACAAAACTGGTGGGCACTGAAAAATTGATTGCACCCCCTTTTCCTAGACAAAACAAGATCAGTCTTTTCCATGTCCCTCTTCCACAGAGAGACAAAACCTCCCACCTAATAGGCCTGGCAAAGATCACTGTTCTTTGATACTTCAGCCTCCAATGCTAATGGAGAGACTTGGGTATGGCTAACTGGATACAGACTGGCTTTTAACCGGCTTCTGTCACTTTTTAGTAGATTCAGAAACTGTAAAAAAAATTTACCATTCTCAAATCTCTGAAATATTAATGGTTGTCATCTTGGCAGCATCAGGCATTCAGATCCACAAGACTATAGTCAGAAGCTTAGCTGATAAAGTAGTGATTACCTACTGTTCAATCACAAGCTAAAGGTTTTTACATTTATTTTGGTTATTATCTAAGTATAAACTTAAAGGGCTTTTCATCAGACAAAAGGCACCTCTGTCCAATCCATACCTGGCTTTCTGGACAGAAGACAAATGTCCATGCTTCTATCCCAAATCTGTAGATTTTTCTAGGACTCAAAGTTTTAAATATGTTCCTGCTGTTTAAACAGATTTGCTGATATCTATTTTGTATGTAATGTTGGCTTCAATAAATAAGTTTTTAACATCTCTTCCCAGTTTAAACATGTCTTAAAGAGCTTTTTGCTTCTGGCAGACACATCTGAGTATACTTTTCTGACTACAGGCTGTTCCTAAGTAGACGTCAGACCTGGATGTGCTGTGGATGTGAACCAGCCCAGCTGATGAGGACACAAAGTGTCTCTGCAACAGAGTCTGCCAACCAGAAGCTCCTTGTGGATTCCCCATTGCCTAAATTCCCTTTTTAGCTTTTGACTAGCATTTCAGCCTTCCTGGATCCCTAACTTCATCCCAAAGTCAGCAGGAAGTAGCATGGGAAAGAATACATCTCCCATTTTCCCTGGTTTAAGGGCTAAGTCAAAAGTAACTCCTTTATAGGTGATGCCAATATCTCTCTCTAGCTTATGGGGATGGCAGGGAGACCGAAATTCCATGATTGGAATCTCCAAAACAGAAAATGGGGGAATGAGGTGCCTAGCTCCCCATTTTGGCAGACATGACAGTCTAACACATGCTTATGTGACCTTGCTTTGTGAATTAGGGGTCAAATGCCTGCCTATTTCTGCAGCCATGACAGTAACAATGTTTGCCTGACCTGGCCTTTGTCACTAGGAGGACAGATGCCTGCCTTGTGGTAAGCAACCAATCAGCAGTTAGCTGGTGGTGCTATGCTTTATGGATCTTGGTGTTCTTTATAGAAAAGTGCACAACAATGAAATGTTGAGCTAGCAATCATCCTGGGAGGGCCTATGGACCATAACAACCAGTTAAACAATCAACACAGGGCAAACCCTCCAAGCCAGGAGAGACACCAATCCTGAGCCTGTGCGTACCCCTAGACACCCCTTTACACTGTCCTATAATATCTCTATGTCGAGGCTTTGCAGCGTCTTTCCTAGCCATCTGCCATGATGGATGGATGAAACGCCTGAGCTAACATGGGGTTAGCTCCTTAAACCACTCCAATAAAGCCTTGTGCTGTTTGCATCAAGGTTTCGACTCTGCTTTGTGATTGGCTTCTTTGCAGTCCTAGAATGAGGCCTGAGCCTCCCGGGGTCTTTCAGTGAGCACATTAGCTATGGAAAAAGAAAATTGTTCTGGTCTTTGTTTTTACATCAGGCCAACTTTGGCCAACGCCTCCCTGTACATGGAAGATACCAAAACCATGGTCAGTACTACATTGAATATTAGGATGCTTATTCAGGTTAGACATGCATGAACTTCTACTGCTACCCAGGACTGCTTCTCAGGACTGGGTACACTCCAGTTGCTCAGTCTACTAACAATAAATCCAATTCAGTGTAGTGAATTTATTTTCTGACATTTTTCATTTGAGTTAGAAAGATTATTTTACATGTCAATCCCAGTTCCCACTCACTCCCCTCCTCTCCTGCCCCCCCCCCCCAAACAACACCCTACCTATTCTGCTCCCAAGGAAGGGTGAGTCCTTCCATAGGGGCACTCCAGAGTCTCCCATATCATTTCGGAAAGGGCCTAGGCCCATCCCCTTGTTTCTTGGCTCAGAGAGTGTCATTCTATGTGGGTTGGACTACCAAAGTACATACCTATGATCAGGATAAGTACTGATTCACTACAAGGGGCCCCATTGATATCCGAGGACTGAAACCCACATTCAGCTGAACTGGATCAGTCCCATGCTGGTTTCCCAGCTATCAGTCTGGGGACCAAGAGCTCTCCAAAATTCAGGGCAGCAGTTTCTCTGGGTTTCACCAGCCTTTTCTGGACCCCTTTCCTCATCAATCCTCCTTCTCTCCAACTGGATTCCAGTTTAGTTCAAGGTTTAGCTGTGGGTATCTGCTTTTACTACTACCAGCTGCTGGATGAAGGCTATAGGATCAGTATGCCTCACTTTGAAAATTAGTATTCATGGACATATTGTAGATTTAAAATTATCCAAATGAAGTCTAGATATATCTATAGTGTGTCTTCCAGTGCAGCAGAGCCCTCTGCACCAGATTTAGGTGGTTTGAGAATTTCAAGTACTACATGAAATGAAAGCATATCAGACAGGACAACATGGAGCCTGGTGACCTCTGAGAAGTTCCAGCTGTCATTGTGATCACAGGTTAAAGACCCTGGATCAGATATCCCAGAAACAGCACCAGCCGTGTCTGGCTCATTCTGTTTGGGACACCAAATGATATCACACCTGAGGTGCTCCTCACAAAGGGTATACACAGCTCTGTGACAAGTGGAATGTTCAGTATGATTCTTTCTGAGATCTTGGTTGGGCCAAGACACACATGGGTTGCCATAGGCCCTATCCCAAAGCATATGAGAGATTCTTAAGACCCCTATGGAAGGCCTCACCCTCCCTTGGGAACAGAAATGATATGTGATAAATAGGGTGTTAGTTGGGTGGGGGTTGTAATGGGAGGAGTGGAGGGAGAGGGAACTGGTATTGACATGTAAAACAATCTTATTCCTAATCAAAAGAAAAGAAAAGAAAAGAAATTCATGGTGTCTCAGATGGTTAAATAATTATTCTCACTAACATAACCACTTACACTCTATTCTTCCAAGGAACATTTGATCAGCACAAGCATGAGTTTTCCAAGTATTGAGATAAAAAATAAATCTTCCTTGTACACAATGTAGGGTGCAAGACTCAGCCAGTAATCAAGATATTAAGGCTGAAACTTTTGATTCATAGACAGGAGCCCATTTTCTACCGAGGAAACAGGTATGATTGTGGGAATTCTCACTAGTTACGTAACCTATCTTCAGTTTTTTGTTGTTGTTGTTGTTTTTTGAGACAGGGTTTCTCTGTGGCTTTGGAGGCTGTCCTGGAACTAGCGCTTGTAGACCAGGCTGGTGTCGAACTCACAGAGATTCACTTGCCTCTGCCTCCTGAGTGCTGGGAAAAAGGCATGTGCCACCAACTCCCAGCCATATCTTCAGTTTTATTTGCCCCTGTATCCTACAGGTCTCCAGGACAGTTTCCCTTCTCTGGGCTTGTTTACAGTCTGGCTTTATCTAAAGTCCATCTCTTAGCTGAACTTTAGCCAGGAACCTGACTGGAAAAAATTTTTAGTATCCTCATTTTTAGTAGATGTGATGCCAGAGAGTCTCCAGTCCTCTCAGGATTTTCATGGTAGTGACACAGTTCTGCCTTAGGATGCATACTCTTTGTGATCTCTCTTTCATATTTTCTATATATGCTTTGAAATACTTTACTTATGTATAGAGTGTATTATACAAAACTTATGTGAAGTATAATATTGCATAATCATATTTTATAAGAATATTTTATGTATTTGGATTATATTGCTATTTTAGTCATGTGTATTCTTATCAGAGTGCAAATTAAAATATGAGTGGATTGAAGAAAAATGCTTTCTTCAACGCTTCTGCCAAAGTTAGGTTAGTAGAACCTAGAATGTCATATCTCATATATGAAAAATAATTAAGTTAATATTCACTCATTTTAGAAAGGAGAATTATAAATAAGTTATACCCTCAGAATTATTTTTCTATTGTAAAACCTATAAGTTTTGATCAGTTGTATTTGCAAGTTTCCCTCATATTTTTGTTTCTCCTATTCCCTTAAAATTCATAAAAGTTATTAATATTATTACATGAATATTTTATTTTGAAGAATCCACACATTTCCTAAAAATAGAATTGCACCCAAATTCCAATATCAGTTTTACATCTGAAGCTTATGTTATTTTGTTTTCTTTGATACATACTTAATATATTTAATGCAGTTGTAGGTGCATCCATACACATCAAGCTAATAGACCATGAATATTCCCAATGGCAAACAATTCTGAATAAAAGTTAAAAAATATCCTCCTCTTTGCTTCATTATATCAAAAGCCAATGTAAGAACAGTTAGGCTTATGTACTCACTCATATGCGGATTTTAGATATAGAGTAAGGATTACCAGCCAACAATCCCCACTGCCAAAGAAGCTAATAAACTTGGAGGTCCCTAAGAGAGACATAGATGGTCTCCTGGAGAAGGGGAGAGGTTCAAGATCTGCTGAGCAAATTGGGAGCACGGGAAGAGGGGAGAGGGAGCTAGGAGAATGAGAAGGGGAGAGGAAGGGGGATGCCGAGGACATGAGGCAGCAGAAAATATGAGTCAGGGGAATAATACACCATAACAAGAATGGAGATATCATAATAGAGGGAGACATTTTTGATTTACAGAGAAATCAGGCACAAGGGAAATGTCTGAAGATCTACAAAGATGACACCAGCTAACTATCTCAGCAATGGGGGAGAGGCTACCTTAAATGCCCTCCCCTGATTATGAGATTGATGACTGACTTATATGCCTTCATCCAGCAGCTTGTGGAAGTAGAAGCAGACACCCATAACTAATCACCAATCTGAACTCGAACCCAGATGCAGAGAAGGACCAGTGAAGAGCACAGAGGTCCAGACCATGCTGGTGAAACACACAGAAACAGCTGACCTGAACATCCGGGAACTCCTGCTCCACAGTCTGATAGCTGGAATACCACCAGCATGGGACTGATCCAGACCCAAGGAACATGGGTTTCTGTGAGGAAACCTCAGAAATCTATGGTACATCCTGAGGAAGCCCAGTATTCATCCCTAGCATTGGTGTGGTCTTTGGGATCCCAGTCCATATAGAGGAATACTCCCTGAGCCAAGACACATGGGGGTGAGCCTAGGCCCTACCCCAAAGGAAATGAAAGACTCTGATGACAGCCTATAGAAGGCCTCACTATCCAGGGGGAGCAAAAAGATATGTGACAGATAAGGTTTTAGTTGGGGGGCAGGTAGGGGAGGACGGGTGGGAGAAGAGAAATGGGATTGTCATGTAAAACAATCCTATTTCTAATTCAAATAAAAAAGTTGGAAAAAAAGTGAAGTAGTTAAATACAAGAGTATACACCCCCCCCAAAAAAAAACAGTTAGGCTTTATGAGTTCTGTTCCTAAATGTAAGGGATTGTTGAGGGCTAGATATAGTTCAAGAATTTTGCATATTGTTTCTATTGTTGAAAATTCCTGAGTAAAAGTGTGCTTTCATATAAATAAGATACTTGAGATTCAGATATTTTTGTGGAATACTACCTGATATAAGTTTTCTTTTTAGACTTGAATAATTGATTCTCACACAGCTGGGTTGCCTGGAAAAACCATATAGTGCAGACATATTTGTGATTTATGATATGTTTTCTCTTTGTATATAAATAAGCTTGTGAAGTCTAGCTAAGTAAAAAAAATAAAACTTACTCTTACCAAACTTTTCTTATGTTCAGGAACACTAAGATAGTTGTATGCCTGGGTTTGAATAATGAGTGCTCTGAGAATTTAGTCAAGATTTACAAATTTCAAAATGAACCTGTTGCTGACTGAGATGTCTACTTGACTATCCACCATATAAAAATAAAATAAAAATAGCATAATGTACATAATTCAAAGACCACATCACTAACCAGTCTATATATCATTGCATCCTTATTCCTCTTATGATATGGTCCTATGTGTTATTATAATTTAAATTTTATTTTATGAATACTGGATGTAAATATCAAGCCCTTTCAGGTGTCCTAGGAGTTATGCATAGCTACAATAAGAGGAGGATGTAGGAAATGCCTGTATATTCTATATCTGACTCAGTGAAAAGTTTGCATTAAAACAATGGAAATAAAGTATGCATCTAAGAAATTATATATATATGTCTCAGTGTGTGTGTGTGTGTGTGTGTGTGTGTGTGTGTGTGTGTGTGTGTGTTTGCTGTGATGTAATGTCCTGTGTGCTAATCTATATGGAATTGTTAGTACCAGGAAAACCATATATAAAGCAAAATAAAAACTTTAAAATTTTTTGAGTTATTAATATAATAATATAATCACTGATTAATGTGTTATTATTTTTTTTTTTGGTTTTTCGCGACAGGGTTTTTCTGTGTATCTTTGGAGCCTATCCTGGCACTCACTCTGGAGACCAGGCTGGCCTTCAACTCACAGAGATCCACCTGCCTCTGCCTCTCAAGTGCTGGCATTAAAGGTGTTTACCACCAATGCCCACCAATGTGTTAAATTTTTAAGAAACAAATATAGATGGTTTGGATTCAACATACACATAGAATATTATTTAACAATAATTACATTGAGGGATTATAATAAAAATTTCTTTAAAAGAGAAGAGTTGGATAGAAAAATTATTCTTCATCATAAAAATAATAAGTATTAAATTGTGTGTCTGTATGAAAAATTATAAAGCATGGTATGAATTATTAATTTACAATGGGTGAATGTATGTCACTGTGAATATAATAAATATAATATAATATAATAAATATAATATAATAAAAAAAAACTAACTTTTTAGATTAGGCAGAATCATTTTAGGTGGGAGCACCAAAATATGTGGGTGCTGGGAAGAAGAGAGGATTCTCAGAACCATGAGAAATGCAGAGGAGATGAAATTGCTTTTTAGTGAAAAGTCATCAATCCTTTTGGCAGATGTCTTGGTTGAACATTTAAAATTAATAATGAGTCTCTATATGCTTATTTGGAAACTGCCTGGTGGGATACAATACACATTATAGAAATGGAATTTTCTTCTGGTGCCATATTTTCCAGAAAAGTCTCCCAAAATCTTTAAAATCATCTCAATACCTCAGCCCAGCTCACACATCAATTTCCTGATATGTTTTATGGTAGACTAACCCTACAGCTAGAGTTATACAGATGAATGCTTCTGATGAGAGCCTGCTACTTGTCGGCTTGCAAGCAACTAACAAAGAAATACTTATTTTAATAATCCCTACGCAATGGTTAGTTGTGTGTTTCTTTATCTCCTTCCATCACATTCTGGAACAGTTTCCTTGTTTTTCAGTTTTTGTAAATGGTACACTGGGTAACTTTTGCTTTGTGACTGGTGTCAACTCTAAGTAAGTATATATTATATTTGTCTTTCTGGGTCAGGGCTCATTTACTTAGAATGTTTTCCCCTAGTTATTGGGTACAATGGTTCAGAGGGAATAAGGAAAAATGAACAAAGGATTAAAAACAGTACTGGGTAAAAACACATAGAAACAACTTACCCGAGCTACTGAAAATTCAATGACTCTGGTCTGCCAACTTGGTAACTACATTAGATGATCTAGACTCCCTAAATATAAGTGAAATTGGTATAATTGGGGCACTCAATGAGAACATTCACTTTGGGTCTACGGTGTAATGCCAATATACAATATAACTTCTTGTAGCCTATTCTATATAAAAAGATACCTTGCTCATTCTAGAAAGGGGGTGGTGCCTTGGATTCACAAGTGCAAGATGATGGGATAGATTTTGTAGACTTACTAGGGGAGCCATTATGCTCTCTATGGAGGAGATGAAAGTTTGAGTTGTGGGCAAATGGGGCAATGTGAGGAGTGTAGGTTCTGGAATTGAAACTGGAATGTAAATCATCAATCAATAATTTTTATAACAAGGAGAATCATAACAAAAATAGAACCTAGAAATTAAGCAATTAAATTATATTTATAAGATATTATATGTAAGCTTTTCTGCAGCAGTAAAGTTACAACAATTTGACAGAGCTGTAGCTATTATAATGTCTACCTCATACCTCAGCCAGGAGGACTCACTCAGAGAACCAATGGGGGATGTGTCAGTAATGTTTTAGCAACGTTCTAACACATGCATTATGCTGAGCTGTACTTTACTGCAACTAAGACAACAACTGAAAGTATATCTTTTGCAATAAAAATAAATGAAAAAATATTTGTCAAAAAGACAAATATCCAGACAGATAAATTGAGAGTGGGGACAGTGTGCTTAAAAATAAACACATACTATTGTCTCTGTTATTCTTTTGTAACCCACAAAATTATCCAAAATCAATGCTGTGCAATCTGTTATACAGAACACCTCAGATTTTGCTGAAATATGTTCTATCCTGGTTCCACTAGCACTAAATCTTTGAATTGTGTTAACTATTATGCTATTGAAGACAAATTGTAAATTATTACTTTAGTTAATATTTCTATTTAGAAACATTCTGCTGCATAGTATTGAAAATTCGGTTAAGGGTCTACACAACACCAGGCTGAATTTGAAGAATTTTTTTCATGCTTCAAACATAATAACTTGCTAAACTTTAGGCCTTTAGGGGGTTACTGGTTGAGTTCCATACATATCTGAATTAATTCTCTAACAATTATCTTTCAGAAATGCAGGCATATGTCATTGACAAGAAGACAAACCTGGTGATAAAATAACCTTAATTAGCCCACAGTGCGAAAAAGATATTGGACAAAATATATAACAATCATCTGCATATTTTCTAAAGCCATATAATTACTATCTTTGTTCTGAACATTGTGTTTACAGCACAGGCGTTATTAGTTGTAAAAGTCAGTAAAACAAAACACCATTTTACATCATTACTATACAATTTCACAACTGAACAAATGTCCAAGGTCTTACATTGCTTATTTCAAAAGCACCTAATCAATACACACAACCCACCTTTATTCTTAGATTCATTGCATGGAATGGTCATACACAGTTTCTTATCCAAAAGAAAAGTGGGCATGGCCTATAGACAGCGTCTTCTAAGAAGGGTTATAAAACAGAAAGTTTTGGAAATTTGAAGAACTATACAATGAAAAATCTTCAAAGAAAGAACATAAACAAGATTAGACAAACAGCATCACAAAGTGAAATGTGAAATCAGATGGGAAGCTCTTCCAATTTGTAGAATTAGCAGAAAAGCCAAGGACAAAAATTGCATGAAAAATAAAAAGGCTCCATTTCTACTGAACCATAATTTCTTTAAGCCTTTCATTTCCAAAATGTCAGTGTTAAATCTGTTACACATAACAAACACAGCATGTAGACATTATGGGTTAGGTATAGGTAAATGTACGTGTTCACAGTGGAATCACTAAATTAAGTAGTTATTTGTATTTTAACATTGATTGCTAAAGCTACCGGATTGTGGGGTAAAAAAAATAAGCAAGAAATAATAAAAACAAAGTCATCATGCGTGAAATTCTGGAATATATCAACAAATTGTAGACATGCAACACATACATATATAAAATATGTATATGAAAACTCAATGCATACACTTAGATACACTTGTACAATTATTTGAAATTATTTGAGATGATTTGTAGTATATTTGGAGAGATATTAAGAAAACTGAACCCCTAATACAGTAAAGGGATAACAGTTTTCTCACTCAGATACTAGTAATGTATTATTTGGTTTTATTCTTGGACAAGGCATGCATATGGGGACCCATTTGATATTCACAGATGATTTCAAAAATATTAGGAGTACATCGGTTATGAGAGACAGAACCTATTTTTGATGTTGCTGTGTGCTTATGTCATCATACCAAAAAATTCCATCTGCTGCCATTTGGAAGCTTCACTTGGATGCACTGCAGGTTATACAATTGAAGCTCAACATGAACATCATTGGCTTAAAAGTTAGCAGGAATAAAATTCCTCACTCTCATGATGTACATGCCATAAAAGAGAAAATAGTGAGAGATACTTAAATATGTCTTTGTCACTGAGGCCAAAAATTGAGAAAAATAAGTAATTATTTTGTTTGTGATCAAGAACATTACTTGGAAATAAAACCTCAGGTGCTCTATTAGACAGGATCCTGAGTCTATGAAGACAACATATATACAGAAGGAATTTCTTTCTTTCTGCCACAGGCATACAGAAATAAACTGAGTCCTGATGACATATTGAAATACTCTCATATCTATACTGCAGTTACAATGTAGGAAATAACACAGCAAATTATATTGAAATCCTTTCTAGGAAACCTGAGTGTCTTTGGCCTACTGTGTTCTGATATTTTATGTTTTAATCAAATACTTACTTAATGCCACATACTTGTGTTGAGAAGATGGCTGAAAGATTTGAACAGTTTCAAAGGTTGATGACTGAAAAGAAAGGAAGAGGTAGCCACCAAAACATGAAACAATTTATTTAAAAAACAGGGTACAAAACTAAATAAAGAATTCTCCTTAGAGGAATATAAAATGATTTTAAAACATTTAAGAATCTGTTCAAAAATCCTTAGCCATCAGTTAAAGGCAACTCAAAGCAACTCTGAGATACCATCTTTAACAGGCCAGAATGGCTAAAATGAAAAACACCAATAACTATCTTTGCTGGAGTAGATATAGAGAAAGATGATAACTCCTCCAATGGTGGTGGGAGTGTGAACTTGTCTGACCACTTTGGAAATCAGTATTGTGGTTTCTCTGGAAAGTGGAAATGAGTCTACCTTAAGATCCAGAAATTCCCCTCTTGGGCATATACCCCCAAACTGCACATTTATACAAGGGCATATGCTCAACTATGTTCATAGCAGTACTGTTTAAAATCGCCAGAAACTAGAATTACTCTAAATGCCACTCAGCTGAAGGATCCATGGATAATATGTGAGAGATTTACACAATGGAATATTACTCAGGAAAATAATATAAAATCTTGATATTTGTAGTGAAATTGATGGAACTGAAGAAAACATCCTGAATGAGGTAGCCCAATAAAATGTAGAGAATCAGAATATGTACTCACTCTTATATGGGAATTAGACATATAGCAAAGCACTACCAGCCTACAATATACAGAACCAGAGAAACAAGGATCAAAGAGAACCCAAAGAGAAGAACCAAAGTTCTCCCAAATACAGGGATGGGGCAAGTACCCCTGAGTAATTTGGGAGGATGGAAGGAGAGAGAAGAGGAGTGGGAAGAGGAGAAGAGGAAGGGGCTGGAGGAAAGGAAACAACAGGAGGACTGAGACAGGGGAATAACAGAGGGCAAGATAGGAAATGCCTTGATTGAGGGACCCAGTATATGTTTGAAGAGAGGCCTGGCACAGGGAAAAATTTGGGGATCTGTAGGGAGACACTATAGCCCTGCCCCAGGTAACCCGCACAGGTGTGCAGGAACAAGCCCATGAGGGCAGGGCAGGGGGAAGTCTAAGGTTACTTAAATGGGGTTATTTAGGGACAGCGGACAAGTGGACATGCTCTCTCCTTCTGCTGGCCCTGGTCCCGGCTCCCACCTCTTCGCTTTGGTTTGTGCTTGGCTGGTGAATCTGAATAAAGAAAACCTTAGCCCCATTGTCTGTTGAGTGGTCACTTAACAGGGATCCAAAGGAATAACCCCAAATAAGCAACTAGGCAGTGGTGGAATGGCTGCCTTTGAAGCCCTTCCTTTATAATGAGATTGATGACTACCTCCGTTGCCATTCTTAGAAGTTTCATCCAGAGCTGATGGAAGCAGAATAGTCACCCACAATACAAACGCAGAATCCCAAGCTGAACCTGTTGGAAACTAATGGGCATTGAATAATAACAATAAGCTAATATGTATTGCAATCGTAGCATAGTTGACAGGACATAGTTGTTTTCATGACACCAACAAAACCATGCAAAGAGAAACATTCTAATACTCATTATTTGCTTTCTAGAACGTTTCCATTAGCAAATTTGCAATAACTAGCACTACCTTATGAGTAAAAATTGACTTTGTTTCATGTATGTTTTTGCTTACTTGAAAATACACAGATATTATCACAGGAAACTTCACTGTAGATTCTTCTTATTCCACGTATGTAGTATAGTTTAATTGTTTTACTCCCAAATTCTCTTGAGTCTGAGACAGAATAGAGATGAGCTTCTTGTATTCTGTCTATACTACATTGTAATTTTGGGGATGTGACATGAATGCCCTGGCACTTGCACATTTTCTGATATTTATATCTAATATGCAGAAAACAGATTTTAAAACTTGAGGACCACAGAGGACCATATCATAATGAGGTATGGAGAAGTACACTGTGGCAATTGTAGTTTTGCAGTGTTGTCCCTTAGTTTATTAGTTATCCTGTATTCTTTTTTAATTTAATTTTTTATTTAATGTTTACAAATTATAAATTCACATGTCAATCCCTTCTCCTCTCTCCCCTATGCCCCCCAGTCCAACACCATCCCCTTCACCCCCTCCACTCCCCATACAGGCTAGAGCCCTCCATGGGGGCTCCCCAAGGTCAAGGCCTAGGCCCTCCCCACCCTGTGTCCCGGATGAGAGCATCCCTTCAAGTGGGACGGGCTCTCAAAGTCCCTTCTGTTTTTTCATTCATTTATTTAGCTCATAAATAAAGTCATGCACAATTATGATACACAATTCAGTATGTTCACAATGGCATGGCTAAATTAAACCAATGTTATATCACACATATTCATCATTTTTGTTTTGAGAACACATAAAATATACTACCTCACAACTTTTAAAATATAGCATATTGTTATCAACCATATTTATCATGCTATCAGTAGACCTCAAGACTTCAGAGAGTCCATGCCTCTTGTCCAACTGCAGTTTTATATCCTTAAACCAATGGGTTCCCCATTGTTAAAACCTACATTGAAGCCTAATAGCCACAAGTCTGCTCTCTGTTCCCATAAGTTCATCATTTCTAAGTTACACATAAAATTGAAATTGTTATAGAGTGGTATTTTCAGGGAGTCATGCTTACAGATGAAGCCAGGGGAATTTGTGGGGTCCATGCTCACACTGAACAGTTTGCCGATCCCTGCTCCAAAACACCATTTATTTCTTTGTATCTATGTCCTCTAAAAAGTGACATTCTATGTTCATAATATTTAACTCTTTCTATTTGTGTTTCTCTATTTCAGGTCACTGAACAGAAACATAACTAAGAAAAGTGGTCTCCAGATAATTTGTAAGAAAAGTGTTAGATCAAAAGTTGGAGAATTTAAAATCTAAATTTCATATTTACTTCATGCTTCACATGGTAATTTCATATTACCAGGTAATGTCAATGCCTGGACATTGTTCCCTAAATGAAGCTAAGCACAGTATCTTATTTTGCTCAAAAATTTGCAGTTGCTACAATGACACATTTTAGTTTATAGTCACTTATGTCCCTATATTTAGTATCAAATAAGATACATTCATCTCTATAACTATCTTGGTAGTACATAGCAAACTTAATTTCTTGATATGCTTTGAAAATCACATGGTTGATTCTCACATTTATCCCATATATTAAGGCACTTTGTGATCCAGGACAAGACTATAGTATGAAATTTAGCATGACCACTCCTGGTTCAACTCCCATTATAATGAGATTATCTTTACTTTCTAGCTGTGAATATTTAGAAGGCATTCCCTGCATAATACATTAAATGTTAAGGTATAAATGGAGATTGCATTTTTGACTAAAAATACAAAAACATATTTTTCAAAATTTTCATGAGTAGATTTTAATGTTGAACATGTCAAACATCAGGCATGTTAGGGTTTTATACTTCCATCATCATATAAAAAAGATATCATTAATAATGTGTGATTATGAATAATTGAATAAGAGGGTGTTGGCATTTCATGCAAACTGTGTGAATATATGTCATTGTGAGAGGTGAAATAACTGGAATAGAGCTTGACAGGAGAAAGTTATGAGGGAGACCCAGAAAAAGGGAGGAGGTCCAACATTGTGTGGGAAGAGGAAAGTGATGACGTAGATTTACTGAGAAAAGGTACCAATCATGATAGAAGAGCATCCATAAGAATTGAAGCATAACTCAAAATTTAACAATTATCTATTATGCAGACTGAGATATTACCTGAGCATTTTCAATTAATAATTAGATTTCATGTGATTATTTGGTATAAAATTCCGCATAAAAATGGTATGCCTACATAGGGCCAGAATTTCCACAGAACTAAAGATTGTTATCCAAATATTCTAATACACAAAAATGGAGCCAAAAGCAGCTTTGTGATAACTTCATTCATTGGCCAAACTTAAGGCTAGTGGAATACTGAGGAGTGTCCCTAATTAGTCAGCCTCTAGGCTAGCTAATAGCCACATAAATGGAATGGATTTTATATGAGGCCATACATCCAAAAATGGGTCTTTGGAGCAGTGATCTGGAAACTACTCAGTTTCAGCATGGACCCAACAACTTGCCAGACCTTCTTCTGTAAAGATTGCTCCCTGAAACCTAAGCCCTGAAGCTACCTCTGTGACATCCTAGGATTGAGTTCCCAGCTGCCAATGCTGTGCTCCAATATATCCAATTATCTGAGCTGTATTTTACTACAATTAACATATTAGTTAAATTTTGTCTCATGCAATCAAACAACTAAACAGAGGTTCATTATAGATATATCCAGGCAAAAGTATCCAGTACTGGGTCATAGTGTATTTAGGTATACAAACATACCAGTGATTCTTCTGTTGTTTTACAGCCCACATTAATATCCAAGAAAGAAAAATACTGGTCATTCTGTAAATTAAAACTTCTTAATATGAAAAATTTAAACTCTATCACTGTCCCTTCCAAAGTATCGTCATTGTAACAATTTTTGTCTCTATTTCATGGAGACAGTAAATCAATCCATTAATATAGCTCAGCAAAGTAACCTATGAGAACACAATGATAACAAGTCAGTTTCCTGTGCTACATGTTGTTATCACCCCAGAGCCTAGGGAGACAGCTATAAGACTATCTGCAGATGCTGCTGCTAGATATTATCAACTCAAAAATTCATAAATAATAATAAAATTCAATCGTCATTTGCCCACTGCATCTCATAAGAAAGAATAGAGTATGGCCCACTAAACTTTGTCAGATACTAAAGCCTGAAGTCAAGTATGTTCCTTCTTTAAAGAGAATCAGTATTTTAGAAGCAGGTATCTACTTGTACATGGTACAGGATCAGGTGACTCAGAACTTTTGGTAACATAATCCAGTAAAGTATGGAATCAATGCTGAATTTGCTAATTTCCATGGGTTCTGTCTTCTGAATATGTCATTAACAGTCTGCTTTACCTGGGATAATGCAAAATTTTCTTTTTGAGATAGGAAACCACAATTGGTTTCTGGAATGTAGCCAGATATTTGCTGTTAAGAAATGTTCTGCTAACAAAGACATTGTCTCTCTTTGCCTCTGAATGAAGGAATGTGTACATTCAAATTGTGCATAGAATAAGAACCAAGGAGTGTTATCTCATTTCCACCAGTGGAAAGCAAATAATGTGTAAAAAAGGCGATTTCCTTCGAGATGCTGACTCATTTGTCCCTACCAAATAATTATGTGCTTCACCAGAAACAAGGAAATTGATAATTGATGGCAGGAGTAAATGAAATTTATCCCATGTCCTGAATAAAATAATAAAAAGGACAATAATCCCGTGTTAACTAGGGGGTGAACTTACATCCTGTCACCTTTTCCTATGACTTGGCTATCTCCTTGAAAGCCTCCCTTTCTGCCTTCTGCATGTTGATTTTGATTCTAGGCTGCCAATTACACATTTGAGACATCAAATGCACTTATTTGTGGAATGTGACATGTGATCCCCACAGATTCTCATGTGCCTATTTGGAAATTTCCCCTGATATAAACATTTTTGTTTGTAGGACTTCAAACCAAGCATATGATCATATGTCATGTGTCTGTCAGGTATTGATTACCAAAGTAAACCTTACTTGCATGTAATGCAGGATGAAAGACTGACCAAGTCTTCACAGACATTAAGGCTGAAGCAATAGCTTCAGAGTCAGGATAGCATTCCCTTCACAGTAAACAGGAACAATTACTCGTGCCAGTGTTGTAGGAAATCACAACAAATCCCTGATTATGCTAGGTTATTTCTTGACACCTGTATCTCTCTGGAGAGTATTTTCCAATTCTGGGGTTGTTTATAGTCAGGCTTTGCCTAAATACAGCTATATGCTGGAGTTTAACCAGGAGCCTGAGGGATAAAATCCTCAAGTGCAGATATTTTATTAGATGAGGTTGTGTGTTTCTGTAGTAGCATTCAAAAACAGATGCATTAGGAATGAATAAGGACAGATCTCAAACTTAGTGCAAATCAAAAGGCTGTAGCTTCCTTGGAGTTCTCAGTCATATTTGATGATGTATATCTCCCTCCTCACTGTGTGCTGTAAAAGAAACAGCTTAACAGAATGTAGAACACAGGATAACATGTAATTTCCCTTTTCTCTGCACTGAAATGGTAGTAAAAAATGTCTAATGGCCAGATGGTGGTGGCACACACCTTTAATGCTAGCCCTTTTGAGGACAAGGCAGGAGGATCTCTGTGAGTTCAGGGCCACTCTGCTCTTAAAAGAAAGTTCCAGTACAGTCTCCAAAACCTAAAGTGAAAAACAGGTGTGGAAATACCACAAAAATGTATTTGTGTAATGGAGTCAGATTTGCTGCTACTCCTGCCTGCATGTGTCTGATGGTGACTGTGGGCTGCTATTATTGTGATCAGTTACTTTCAGATTTTATGTATGCATCGTTTATGCAGCTGAATATATTATATATTTGATGTTAGAAATAGTTATATAATATATTATGTGAGTATAATAAAGATATACATTTTATGTATTTGAATATAGTATAAATATTTTCCTATTTGTCATAATGTTATATTAATAGTTGCTTGGATTCAATACAAAATGCTGTTTTCAAGCAATTTCCCTAATAGATCCAATTGAATCATAGTTCCACATTTTGTCTTCATAATAAAATATAAAGATAATTTATTTTAGACAGGAATAATTGTAAATATGTTTACTTATCAGTAATTGTGTTTGTTATATAGATTACTATGTGATTGACACTTTAGGTTTGCAAGTTTCTCTCATGTTTTTTATTTCCCAAATGCTATTTGCATTAAAAAATATCCATTAGTATTTTCATTTAAATGCTATATTTTGAAGAATCCATATTATTAACAAAAACAGAATTTTACTCAAAATGCCAAAGACACGTTTACATCAGAACCTGACATCATTTTCTCTCTTTTTAAAAAACTGAGTTAATTTTAGGCAATTCACTTGTCTGTCCAGCAAAATGGAACCATCTACTGGAAGATGAGCAGCTCATCATAGCATGCATGACTGAAAATATATCCAAGTATCCTCCTCATTCATTTATCTCATTAAATCAAAGAGCCAATCTAGGAAGAGTTGGCCTGAATTATCCTGTCCATAGGCATACTAGAATTTTTGAGGGCATGATATAGAAAAAGAATTTTGTGATTCCTTCTTGATGTTGATAATTCCTGAGACAAATGCCCTTATGTATAAATCACATATTGTCTTTACGTACATTTTTGTTAATGCTAGCTGATTTGAGATAGGTTTCTTCTTGGAGTGGAATGTGCCATTTTAGCATAGCTAGTAATGTATACTCAGAGAACTTCCAGTTACCACACTTCTCTTATGTCCTGGAATTTTAGTATAAAGGTTTGCCTGGGTTTCATTGTGAGAATTCATTGGTTTATTTTAGGTTATAAATTTCTAAATGAGCATGCTGCTGACTAAGTTGTCTATCTGACTGACTAAAATATAATTTCAAAAAATATCATAATGAGTAAAACTCAGAGACCACACTGCTAACTACTATACAAATTATTTTATTTTTCCCGCCTACTCATGATATGTTCCTCTAGATTTAAATTCTAGCTTCTGATTACCAGATGTAAATATCAGGAATTGAGCAATTTCCTTGGCTATTCCACTCTCCTCCCCACACTTACATTTCAATACAATACAATCAGAGCAGCATAGAAGAAGGTAACACATATTCTGTGTCACACTCAGAGAGAATAGAAAATTAAAATAATGGCACTACATTATGCATATATAAATTCTTATGAAATTTCCCATTTTTCTACGTGTATATTATATTACCAAGTCAACCTAAAATATAGGAAAAGAAAACATTTACATATAACTCATTGTATTAAGTGTGAGTGTGCTTTGAGTATTTATATGTAGTAGACAGATAATGATGAGTGCCAGCATACTTCCTTTTACCAGTTTTTCCTTGTCTTATGGATATAATTACAGTCAAAAGCTTATGGTCTTTGAAATTATTTTGCGCTGCTTATTATTATGTGTAAACAAATGGAAGCAGCAGCATGAGGAAGTAAAGGGATTTTCAAAGAATTTTAAGAAATAGTTCTTTATTTGATAGTGGGATATACAAAATCCAAATTTTAGGTGCACATATATTCTGAGTTTGACCTGCATGTGGTAATATCATTCATTATTTTAACTATAATTTCCTCAACAGAACTTAGGAGAGATTCTTACATTGCACTGAAATTGGGAGTTAAATTAGTGACAAAGTCTAGGTTACAGGTACCATTCCTCCTTATATAGAGTAAAAAAATAATAATCATATTGATGTTCTTTATTATCCCACAGAAGACCTACACTTACTTTTAAAATTATTGTATATCCCCAAAACAAACAAAAATTCAGATTCCTGTAACTTGGGAACACTCAAGGCTAGAGGCAAACAGAGGAATGAATCCTTTATAACCAGATTCTGGGCTGTGTGTTAGTGAACTAAACAGAAGGTCACGTTTAACAGGACATAGATACAAAGAAATAAATGGTGTTTTGAAGCAGGGACTGGCAAACTGTACAGTGTGAGCATGGACCCCACAAATTCCCTGGGCTTCATCTGTAAGCCTGAAAATACCACTCTATAACAATGGCAAAGGTGCTATCACCAATGCCAAGAGGTAACACATGCACTAAGCTAAGCTGTACTAATGCAACTAACACAGGACTTGAAGATTTGTCTAATATACTAAAAGAACAATAGAGACATTTATTAAAGATAGATCCAGAGCAAAAATCAAAACTGGAGACAGGTTAAAATGTATTTAAAAATATAAATATACCAGTTTTTATGCTGTTCTTTTGGAACCAAATATAATATATCCAACAAGATAATGTTGAGCAGTCTCCTGCACATAAAAATTTAAAATATGTAAAATTCACGCTCCATATTTTTTCCAAAGAATAAGGTCATTTAAATAATTTGTAACACTTTTAGGATCATAAGATAGACCTATGTTATTTTTGCTGCTACCTTTATTAGTTATGATAATTCTACTTTCTTAAGGTGAAAATTGTGGGTAGCAAGATTACAAAACTGCAAAGTGAACTTCAAAAATTTACCAGCTGCTTCAGTGATTAAAATTTACCAACATTTACCCCTTAATTTAGTATTACTCTATCAGTTGCTAAAGGCTTGAATAAATTTATCTCAAACATTTTTTCTAGTAATGCAGACAGATAGGATTGCCAGGAAGTCAAACCTACACCAATAAAATAGCTTAGTATAGCGCACATGACTACTAAGATATTTAACCAGAAAGTTTCTTACATCTTAAAATTCTTTGAACCACTATAATTTCTTGCTGTCTCATGAAAATTAACCTGACACTGTTTATTGTTCAAAGGAAAATGAAATCTGCCATTATGAAAGAGATACAAATTAAAAAGAAAGGTTTAAAATTATAGGACAACAAACTTAAAATGATAAAAAACAAAGAAAGTTTAGCACATGGTTATAACAAATTATAACTCCAAAACAAAAGGCAATTGTTTCAAATTCCAACGTCCATGCATTCTGTCAGCTGATTCTGAAAGTAGGATGCCATTTACAGCTTTGGATTCCATCTCCACTATATTGCATCATAATAACCAAACCAAATTCATTTATATGTGGAATCTGACATGTGATAATCACAGATTCCCAGGTGGCTTAGTGGGAATTGACTCTGACATAAAACATTTTTCCTAGTCTAATGTTAAAAGGGACCTTGTGATTGGTATATCCCTAGTTTCTGTCATGCATATATTGTCAAAGTAAATCTTCCTTTAAGAGTATGCAGGATCAAAGTCTGACCCTGTGTTGACAATTATTAAGGTGAAGCCATAGCTCCCTAGATGAAATCACATGACCTTCACAGTAAACTTGAGTATTAACTCTTAACAGGATTTTTGGAAATCGCTACAAATCCTTGGTTTTGAATGTCTCTGTCTCCTGCAGGTCTCTTAAGCAATTTTCCTTTTCTAGGAGTTTATAGACAGGCTTTGGCTAATGCCAGCTCAGAGTTGGTTTTAACCAAGAGCCTGATTGCAAAAAGATGTTCAGTGCAGACCATTTTATTAGTTCTGAGCCTCCCATTGGTGGAGTGCATGCATTCATACAGTGATTATTAGGAATCAAGGATGTGAGAGATGTCATACCCAAGATTGGAAAGCTAATGACTCTGGGTACTTGGAGCTTTCAACTGTGCTTCTGACTCTTCTATTTAGGCCTCATGCCTGCATAATGCAATAGAAGTAAGTTAATGAAAATGGTGCCACTGGATAAAATGAAAGCTGCCTTGTGATACACATCAATTTAATAGTAGATTGCACTCACCGATGGTAGCTAGAGGATTGAGCAAGTTTCTAATTCCTCTTCCCTAAAATCTAACATACAAAAAGAAAGCTTTCATTCTTGCCCTATTTTCTGATTGTGACTCTCAGATTCTCTGTGCAACAAGATGCTGACTCCTTGTGATCTGTTTGTGTATATTTCTGTCACTTATTTTCATGTTGTGAAATAATAATGTGATACTGCATATATTATTATATAATATGTATTGTATCATAAAAATATACAACCATACTTTACTTAGTTGAACTACAATACCTACCACATTTCTACCTAGTGCTGAGCTCTATAAAATTTTCTTGCATTAAATAAAGAAAAATGTTTTTCAAGCCTTCTTGAAAGCTGGAAGAACAGGAATATAGTATCTCACATTGTATTCATAATAAAGAAATAAATTGAGTTTAATTATTTTGGAAAACAATAATGCCTAATACATTTAAATTCTCAAACAATTTTCTCTCTGTAGTAAAGCCTAATATGAGATAGCATGGGTGTATTTGCAAATATCCTTCATGTTTTTATTCCTGTGTATTTGTTGATAAAATATATATTCCTGTTATTACATAACTATAATACTTTGAATCACAAATAATAGAAATTGTCTCCAGGTTCCATTATCAACTTTAAATATCAGGGTTTTATTCTTTATCTTTAATTAATAAGAACTGGGCTGATTTATGGCAGTTTTCTGATAATCAATATAAAAAAATTTACTGAAATATTAGTAGTCATTCATTCCAAACATTCCTTAAAAATATTTAGAATTTTTCTCCATATTACCTCATTAAATAACTGAGCCACTATAATTAGTTTTCCTTAATTAGTCTTGTCCCTAGGAATAGTGGACTTTTGAGTTCTACAAACAGTAAAAGATTAATGCATTTTTTTTCTACCATTGGAAATCGCTGAGCCAACGTATTCACAAACCAATCAAATACCTGTTTGATGCATATTTTTATTAAAGCTAAATGATTTACCATAAGTTTCATCCTTGAATAGGAATATGTGTGTCTAGCCTTGTTGGCTATATAATAATAAGAGACCATTCCATGAAAAATCTTTTTTTATGGCCTGGAATTTTATAATATCAATATGCCTGCTTTTGAATGTGAGTATTCTAAGAATATATCCTATGTTTGCAGATTTTCAAATTAACCATTTGCTGACTGAGGTATCTGCCTGGATGTCCACAGTATAATTATATAAAATAGCTTGAAATATGACTCAGAGAACACATCTGTAAACCCTCAATAGATCATTGTATCTTTCATTGTCCCTAGTTAGGGAGTGGTCTTCGATTTTCTTTCAGTATTCCAATCTATTTTCTGACAACTGGATATAAATTTCAGAGGCAAATTATAAGCATATAGCACTCTCCCACATATTCCAAGTCACCCATGAATAAACCATGTCCTTCTATTTTATTAGGGGTTATAAATCTACTTAAATTCCTTATCTTACCTTGATTTAGTTTTGGTAAGTGATGTGCATCCATAAAAATGTCCATTTCCTTTGGATTTTTAAATTTTGAAGACTACATGTTTTCAAAATATGCCTTGATGAATCTCTGGATTTCCTTAATGTCTGGTTATGTCCTCCTTTTAATTTCTTATTTTGTTTATTTGCAGGTTCATTCTGTGCCGTTTGTTAATTTTGGATAATGTTTCGTCTATCTTGTTGATTTTCTTGAAGAACCAACAGTTTTACATTGATACTATATTTTGATATTCAGTTTACACTTTATTTATTTTACTCCTCATGACAGGTGAAGGTAGTCAGTAATAGAGCTCATTATTTTCATTTGAAATAGAATAGTTCACAATGTTGTTTTAACCATTTTACAATATAAAAAGTATTGAAAATACCACAACAGACACAACAGACAAACAAAGAGTGAGAATTTCTCATTGAGTAGCTGTCACAAATTTTAGTTTTACACATATTGATTTCATGTTTTAGACAAGTTAATTATCTAGTTGCAAGTAAGTTCTTTCCTATTTGAAAAGAATTCATATGGTGAAATATATTAAAAGTATGTGATGGAGAAATGTCATTAGTATAAACAACAACGGTCCTTGATTACTAAAACTAAAAATATGGGAAGGGAAAAAGGAAAATACATTTTATCATAAATTGTTTAACACTTGTAGGACATGACATAAAACAAGCTGTCATATGGGCATATGTAGTAATTGTGTCCTTTTTACAAATGATATCACATTAAAGCACCATGATTTTAATTTGTTTGATTATGTCATAGAAAGTGTACAGATCAAGAATATTCATTCCTCAATTTGAGGTGGTTTTTTCCTTATTATGCTTATGAAATTCTCTGTATTACATTCTACCCAGAAATGATGGAGTTAGAATTACCTGTTCTAGACATATGTCTAGAATTAATGTTTTACCCAAGGATAAAACATATACAAATAATGAAATAAAGGCAAATGGTATAGTCAGTTTTATTGTCAGAATTATATAAAAAGAACACAATAATATGTATTTTATATTGTTTTCAGTTTTTGGAGTGATGTAGCAGATTAAAGGGATGAGAAGGCCATTTAGAAATCAAATGTGAAGTTTGAATCACCTAGTGTCTTCTATCCTAGTCATTTTCCCAATAATCTTTCTTGATTTCACTACCTCATTTGCCAAGCTTATATTCTTTAAAATACAATTGGCATACTTTAATTTCTATTGCATATATTAAGGCAACTGTAGGAAATGAACAAGCATTTGTTATGAAATTAAACACCGACTCTACAGGATCACCTTCCATGTTTGTTAGGTGTTGTTCAGGTCATAGCCTTGAGAATTGAAGAAAATAAATGCTTAATGTCTGAAACATTTAAAAACAAATATAGATATTTTAGATTCAACTAACACATAGAATATTATTTCCAAATATTTAAATGAGAAATTTTAATCAGAAAAATTTTAAAATGATGGGCAAGATAGAAATATATGTATTCCTTATCATATAAATAACATGTATTAAATAGTGAGTGAGTATCAAAAATTAAATAACAAAGGTAGGAATATTAACTGGGAGCCTGGATGGAGAGTAGTGTGGGAAGGGGAGTGGGAGAGGACAACAAGGGGCAAGAGATAAACGGAGGACTGAGAAAGACAGGAAATGATGGAGGGTCAGAAATGACACCTCTCGGTAGAGGGAGCCAGTAAAGTTTCGGGGAGAAGTCTGTCAAAGGAAACAAGTTTGGGGATCCAGAGAAATGATCCCAACTAAGAGTCTAGGCAGTGGTGGATTGGGTGATTTGATGCCTTCCCCTATAATGTGATTGATAACTATCTTGGTTGCCATTTCTAGAGTTTTACCTAGTATCAGATCAAAGCAGAAACGTGCACCCACAGGTAAACACTGAGCCCCAATCCTGAAATAAAGTTAAAGAGAGGGTGGATGGATGAACAAAGGAGCAAAGGCTGTGCTGTAGAAACCTGCAGAAACAGTTGAACTGACTTAGTGAAAGCACGGAGACCTTAGTAATAAAACTAGGGAGCCAACAAGACCCCCAAATGTGGCCAACATTTAGGAGGGCAGGGGTATCAATGTGACCTCTAACAGTATAACCAATGTTCATCTCTAGAGCACAAGTGGAATTTGGAAACACATTCCCTATGTGGAGTGCTACTACAGCCCAGATACAAGATAGTGGAACCTGGAATTCCCCAAAATGATGTGACAATTTGGGTTGTCTCTTGTGCCCGGCCTGGGTGGGGGGGGTTTCTGGCAATGGGGAGCATGTGATGATGGGAGGGACAGTGAAAGGGGTTTTGCTATGTAAAGATGAGTGCTTCTTAAAACTGAACCAATTTTCCAGTCTCAACTTTACTGTCAGACACAGGAATTCAGAGTCTGAGTTAGGAGGCATAGGATGCTGATATTTTTTAAAGCATATAAAAGCAACTCAAATAAGAACAATGAAATCTGATGTTTAATATCTCCATGAAGCAATCAATAAAACATACATTGCAAAAATGTCACCCCATTCCTAATTTCTAGGATAGGAAGGTCCTGACATATATGAACAAAAAAAGTTAAAATATTTCCTATTTGAAAATTTGAGTAACAATACAAACACAGGATACCAAGCTAAACCTGGGAGAACCTAATGTGAATAGGATGACAACAAGAGATTTTCCATAGCATTAGGTAAGAGGAGAGAGTTTACAAATGGTACTAGTTGTAATTTACGTCAATCAGATTTTCCTGAATAAATCTAGAATGCCATAAGCATTCAAATCAGGGATCTCACAGAAGGGAGTAAAGCGAGAACTCTCCTCCTATTCTCTGTCATACAATAAAAAATCAAGAGAATTATTGTTCTTGTAGGTATAGCACCACTTGCGGTCAGAAACACGGATGTCACATCTTTAAAGATAATCAGTATTTCAAGAAACAGATATTTCATTGCTACACAAGAGACAGAATCAGATGAATCAGAAATGTAATACAAGGAATCAAACAATCACTCAAATTGCTAATTTCCATCGACTCAGTCTCCTGCATACGTCAGGAGTAGTTTCATTTTCTGTGCCAATTTAAAGTTGGGTTTTATTTATACATAGGAGCTTATGGGAATTGGAATGCAGGCAGAGAATGTCTAATAAGAAACTAGATTCTGACAACTTGTAAGTTTTCCTTCCCTCTCTCTGAAGGTCTGTGTGCATTCAAATGGAATTGGAACCATAACCTTAAAGAGAGTTATCTCAATCCACCAATGGAAAGCAAATCCTGAGGAACGCTTGGAGATCTCCGTCTGAGATGCTGATTCATTTCTCCCTCTCAACTAAACGTCTGCGCCCACAGGAAAAATGAGACAGAAAATGGATGACAGGAAATACAATCATTTATACAAGGCCCCAAACACAAAGAGAAAAGCATCCTGGGGTAAGTAGCACTGAAAATATATCCACCTGCTTGTGCCTACATGCAGGATATCTGATGAAATCCTCCATCTCTGCCTTCTGATGGCTGATTTTGATTTTGTGCTGTTCGCTGCAGCTAGCATGTATTGATTTTTGATGCTATGTCAGATTTCACAACGGTACTTACTTATGGAATACGACACGTGGAATTCGCATGGTCTCAGATTTCTAAGTAATTATTCTCCCTGATTATAACCATTTATACTGTGTCCTGTAAGGACACATTTAATCAGTAAAAGCATGTTTATAGCCAAGTACTGAGTTAAGAGTAAATCTTCCTTGCACAAATTGCAGATTCCAAGACTTAGCCTGTAATCACAGATACAAAGCCCTTGGTTTCAGAGGCAGGGTCTCACATTCTTCACAGCATAGAGGAGCTTTTTCTCATGGCAGGATTGTGGGAAATCACACCATTCACCTACCATATCCTAGGTTTTAAATGCCCCTGTCACTACAGACATAAGGGATGTTCTTCCTTCTCTGGGGCTGTTATGAGCCAGGCTTGGCCTAAGTACAGCTAAGAGCTGAACTTAAGCCAGCAGCCTGACTGGCAAAATCCTCCAGCACGGTCATTTTTATTACAGATGAATGCCTCCTATTGGAGGAGGGCATGAAGTCAGATATGCATTAGGGACGAATCAGGAGAGAGAACAGAAAGCCAGACATGGAAACAGGTGACTGCAGCTCTTAGAGCTCTCCATCCCACCTGCTGATTCATCTCTCCCTCTGCCCTCCCTGTTTGTGTGAAACATAATGTGGAATTGGCATGGGAAGACAGAATCAAATACATGTTAACCATGCCTCTGCCCTTATATAGCAGTGGACAGCACTGCCTAATGGTGCTGAGCAAATTTCCTGCTGCTTGGAGATCTCATTCAGAGCTGCTGATTCATTTCTCCCTCCCAACAAATAGTGCTCCTGCAGAAACCGCGGAATAGAGTGGATGATAAGATAAATATCCTGTATCCTAGACCATGAATAGAATAAACAGAAGAGAAAAGCATCCTAGGGTAAGTAGGGGTAAACATATCCCATTCCTTGTGACTATATCCAGTCTATGTAAACATAATCCTCCCTCTATGCCTCCAGATGGCTTACTGTGATTCTGAGATGCCAATTACAGCTGGCTTGTAATGTTGACAGAAGTCATGTCAGATAACCCAAATGTCTTTATTGGGGGAATCTGGCAGTTGAAACACACAGATTCCAAGATTGTTAAGTAAAAATTCTCATGAAAATTGCCATTTTATAATTTATGATCCAAAGTCCCATATGATCAATTCTTGACATGTTTCTGGCAGAAAGTGAATCAAAAGTAAAATGTCCTTTCAGATAATGAAGTATTCAAAATGAGCACAGGGATATCAGATATTAACAATGAAACAGGGGCTTCTATGAAAAGAGCACGTTACCTGCACTGCAAACAGCAGCCAGTGACTCACAACACAGCACTGGAAATCCCACCGAATCCCTGCCAATCCTAGGTTTATATTGTCTCTGTCTCATGCAGGTCTCTGGGACAGTTTCCCTTGTCTGGAGTTGTTTGTAGTCAGGGTTTGACTAATTCCATCTAACAGCTGGATATTAGCCAGGACCCTGACTGGAAAAACCCTCTATGCAGACATATTTATTACATCAGATTGCCTCCTAGGGGGGAGGGAATACATTTAGAGATGCATCATCAGCCAATCAGGAGAGAGAATCTCATACCCTGGAATGGAAACAAATGACTGCAGCCCTTGGAAATCTGCTGATTAATCTATCTCTCTCCTCCCTATTCTCAAAGAAGCAAGATTATTGAATTCAGAGGACAGAATTAAATGTAATTTGCTTTCATATTGACCAAGTTTAGGTTTGCTGCACACTTTTTTTTAGAAAACAAGTTGATTTGCAATAAGTTATTCCCTTTGACTGAAATATGCCATTCTAGAATATATAGCCCTGTATTCTCAGAGACATTTCTGTTACCACACTTCTCTTACGTATTGGTATTGTAGAATACAAGTACACATCATTTTGAAAATTATTATTCATTGACATATTGTAGGTTTAGAAATATCCATAGGAGCATATTCTGACTGAGATGTCTCCACACCTGTTCACTCAATAAACATAAAAGGAAAATAAAAGCGCATAATGATTGAAACAAAGTACCCACGGTGCTATCCACTATATAGGTCAAATCATCCTACTCCCTCCCTAGTTATATATGGTCCTCTGTGTTCCTACAGTTTTAAAACTATTTTCTGAATTCTTTGAATATTATCTGACTAAATGTGAGAACATTTCCAAGTGCTGGGGCATTCACGTCACATTTAATTCACTTACTACAGTGTAGATGAAGTTCCTCTCTATTCTCTCTCAGATTGAAGAGGTGTTAGGATTAAAACAATTAAACTATACTACACACACAGAGAATAAAATATGTAATGAAATTACCTTTGATTATCAATGTTTATTTTCATGTTATCAAGGAATTCTTAACTGAAAAAATGTCAATTTTTTAATTTAAATTCCTGCTCATAATTGTGAAAAATTGGATGTCCTAGACAGAAATTCAGTGCAATTGAATGTTTCACGTTACATGTTTTCTGTTTATTTCACAAAATATTAAACTCACAGTGTTTTATTCTTTTTCTTGTGTTTCTCCATTCCATGTCAATGAACGGGAGCAGCATTATAAGTAATAAAATGGGCTTCCAGATGATTTGTAAGAAAAAAGTGTTTGATATGAAATTTGGAGAACATAAATTCTAAAATTTATATGCAGCATTATTGAGATCAAACTTCGCAGGGAAATTTCATGCATACGCCTAAACATACTTCAATAAAGCTAAGCACAGTATCTTAACTGCCACAACATTTTGCAGTTGCTTCAGTGGCACGTAGTAGTTTACAGTCACCTATATACTTATATCAACTATGAATTTAGATATAGTAATCTCTGCTGAGAATTCTCTATTTCTGCACAACTTTTTATTTTAATTTTTGGTGTTTTGCTGCCTAGCTTCTTGAATTCATTTGTATTTTGGATATCAGCACTCTCAGGGGTTGGTGAAGATCTTTTCCCATTATGTGCAGTGCTGTTTTGTCTTCTGGCCCCCAGCATAAAACTAGAACAACTAGAAGAAACCATCCTGAGTGTGGTAATCCTGTCACAAAAATACAAACATGGTATGTAGTGAATAATATATGAATTTTAGACATAGTGCAAAGGATTACTAGCCTACAATCCACATCAACAAAGTAACTAAGAAAAAATGAGCACCTCAAGTGAAGAATGCATGTTCCCCTGGAGATGTGGATACAATCTCCGTTGCTAATTGGGAGCATTGGAGTAGGGGAGAGGCATTTGGCTGAAAGAAAATGGGAGAAGTTTGCGGGAGTGGTGAGGAGGAAATAGGGTTGGGTAGGAGTTTTGGGGCAAGAATGTAGGGGAGGTGGAAGGAAATGGGTTAACATATCCATGAATCTTGTTTCTAGTTCCAAATAAGTCCCATTGCAATTATAAAAATAATTAAGTAAAGTAAAAGAAAAGGAAAGCAATATTCTGAAAATATGCCCTAAATTTACAAATTTACAAATGAACTTGTTGCTGAATGTTATGTCTACCTGGCTTTCCAAATATATCCATAAAATAAAAATAGCAAAATGAATGTAACTCAAAGACCAAATTGCTAACTACTCTTTAGATCTTTGTATCCTTATTGCACTCAAACTATGGCATGGCCCTCAGTGTTACTCCACTTTAAATTCTATTTTATGAATAATTGTTCTAAATGACATCAAATTCTCAACTGTCTTGGCAATTCTTCTGTCTTCCCTACACATATATTGCAATAAGAAGAGGATAGAGGAATTGCCAGCATATTCTCTTCCTGACTTAGTGTGATGTTTTGATTAAGATAATGGAACCCAGTATGCACCTATGAAAATATATATATATATATATTGATATTATATTGCAGAATACAAAATCCCAATTTTAGAAGCAGACATATTCTGAGTTCTAACTATACATGGGAATTTCATGTATAAACCTGAAACCTTGGTGCCTCAGTAAAACTTAGCACAGCTTCTGATTCTGCCCATAAACTTTGCAGTTGACTCAGGGATAACTATGTATCAGAGTTAACTGTTCTGCTTCTATGCAGTATCAAATAAAATATAATCATGCCTAAAATCTCTTGATTGTACATATCATATTCACCATGTTTATTTGATCCAAAATGCCCATGCCATTTTACAACTTTCTTTTCAATATATTAAGGCAACTATAGATCATGGACAAGCATGTCATATGAAATTAAACATCACCTCTGAGATTCACCTTCCATGTTGTTGAAGGTGTTGTTGAGGTTATAGGCCTAAGAAATGAAGATAATCACTGTTTAATGTTTGAAATATGTAAGAAACAAATACAGATATTTTAGAATTAATGTACCCATAAAATATATAAAATATTATTCCCGAATATTTTCATTATGAAGTTTTAATTATAATTTTTTTAGAAGAGATGGACACTCTAGAATCTTATGTATCGACCTGCATTTAAATAAAATATATTAAATAGGGAGTATGTGTGAAAAAGTAAATAGCAGAGTATGGATTCCAGTTCTTTGTGCCTATATACTTACTATATTATGAAATCCCCTGCCCTCTCTGACTTCTGATTGCTGACTGTGATTCATGGCTGCCAATTAGAGCTGGCTTGTAATGTTTTCTGATGTCTCTTATTTGGACATACTGACATTTGAAATACAAAGAGTCCTAGATGGCTAAGTAAGAATTCTTCCCTATATAGCCATTTTATATTGTATGTTAGAGTGGTCCATGTGATCAACACAGGGCACGTTTCTGTCAGATAGTGATTCAAAAGTAAATCTATGATGCACATTTTGCAGGATTCAAAACTGCAACCGATTAGCAGTATTAAAGAACAAACAGAGGCTTCTGAGGCAACAGCACATTACCTGCACTGCAAACAGTGATTGACTTAGCGGGGCTGCATGGGACATCCCACCAAACCCTGCCTATCCTAGGTTTATATTGTCTCTGTCTCATGCAGTTGTCTGGGACAGTTTCCTTTCTCTGGAGTCGTTAAGAGTCAGGGTTTGACTAATTCCAGCTCAAAGCTGGATATTAGCCAGGACCCTGACTGGAAAAATCCTGCTGTGCTGACATTTTTATTACCTCAGATTGCCTCCTAGGGAGGAGGGAATACATTTAGAGATGCATCAGTAACCAATGAGGAAAGAGATCTCAAACCCTGGAATGGAAACAAATGACTGCAGTCCTTGGAGATCTGCATCAGAGCTGCTGCCATTCATTTCTCTCTGTTCCCTCCCTGCTTTTTTCAAAGAAGCAGGATATTGGATTTCAAGGACAGAATGAAATGCAATTTTGTTTCATTTTGATCAAATTCTGTTTTGCTGCAATTTTTCCCAGCTGCTTTGTCATAGTTTTTCCCTTTGAGTGGAATATCCCATTTTAGAATACCTAGTCTTTTATACTCTGACAAATTCTGTTACCACACTTCTCTTATATCCTGATATTGTAGATTATGCCTCATTTTTTTGTTTCGTTTTAGAAATTTGAAGCTCCTTATTAAAAAGCCCAGCCAGGACAAAACTAGAGTTTTTTTTTAGGTATGGCTAAGCAAACAATTCTAAAGGCAAACCTACAAAGTATATGTTTTCTGAGCCAAATTTACCATATCCTCTCAGTAAGTCATTATATTTTAGCAGATGTCCATCTGGTTACTCCACCACCTGAGCAAACAAGGATTCCACACATAAGCAGAAGTTAGCAATTTGCCTGTTTTTATCTTGTTACCTTATGACACATTATTTTATATGAATAGCTGAGGCAATGAAATATTTATTAATAAAATTTTTGAAAGATCAGCCTAACCAGCTGGTCAGTGGTGGCACAAATCTTTAATCCCAGCACTGGATTGGCAGAGGTATGTCAATCTCTGTGAGTTCAAAGTGCAGCTGGTCTACAAGTGCTAGTTTCAGGATAGCCAGGGCTACATAGACAAACCATGTAACAAACAAACAAAACAAAACAAAGAACTTAATAGCTCAGAGTTACATTCAAAGTTTGAGCTGTTTCCTCATGGCTTATATAAAATAAATATCATTTTGCTTTTACAAGGGTATTTTCTCTAAATGTAACATTCACTATTACAATAGAACTTTGATTCTTTAGCTTGGAAGTGCACTTGTTCATTTCTGATGTGGTTAGAGGTAGGCCAAGAATAAATACTACCATATTCTCACATTGAAAGAGCCAATCATACCACAATCCAACCCTAGAGAGAAGACTACAAGCAATTACTGAATGTTGAAAGCATTAAAAACAAAGTAATCTTCCCAAGGAAGAGCTCCTGGTGGGTTTCCTATAAGTGGTAAGCCCTTGAGTTATAGACATACAAGTTACATTATTCAGACTGAGAATAAAAGAATCCAGAGTCCATGAATTTGAAAGAGAACTATTGTAGCTGGGGAACATGGACATATTTGGAGGAAGAAAATGGTGAAGCAATACAAGTATATTTTAATTTGAATGTGTATATTTAAAAAAATCTCAAACTCCTATATCAGGCATCTTTCATTGCCAGTACAGAAAATATATAGATTTTTGAAATCTGAAACAAAATATAGGGACTGATAGTGAACAAATTAGCTATAAAAAAGTTGCTTTTTTTTTCATTAGCCCAACTTTGGCCAAAGCCTCACTGTGTGTGGAAGATAGCAAAAACTATGACTAGTACTACACTGAATATTAGGATGCTTTGTCAACTTAGATATACATGATCTCCCATGGCTTCCCAGGAGAGGGTACTCAGTCTACTAACAATAAATCCAATTCACTCTAGTGAGTTTATTTTTTGCTATTTTTTATTTGAGTTAGAAATTTTATTTTACATGTCAATGACCTTTCCCTCTCACTCCCCTACTCCCCTGTCCCGGCAACTAACACCCTACCTATACTGTACCCTTTCTGCTCCCAAGGAAGTGTGAACTTCTGTAGGGGGTTTCAGAGTCTGTCATATCATTTGACATAGGGCCTAGGCACACAGCCTTGTGTCTAGGCTCAGGGAGTATCCCTCCATTTGGGATGGGCTATCAATGTCCATTCCTATGCTAGGGATAAGTATTGATTCACCGCAATGGGCCCCAACGATTTCCGAGGTCTCTTTACTGAAACCCACATTCAGTGTGTCTGTATCAGTCCCAAGCTGGTTTCCTAGCTAACAGTCTGGGGACTAATTACTCTCTCATATTCACCAGCCTGGTTTGGACCCTTTGCTCATCAGTCCTCCTTCCCTGAAACTGGATTCCAGTCTAGTTTAAGTTTTAGCTGTGGGTATTTGCTTTTACTACCACTAGCTGCTGGCTGAAGGCTATAGAATCAGTATGCCTCATTTTGAAAATTAGTATACATGGACACATTGTAGGTTTAAAAATATCCAAACGAATTATAAATATTTCTGTGCCATCTCTTCCAGCGCAGCAGGGCCCTCTGCACAGGATTTAGGTGGTTTTAGATTTCCAAGTACTACCAGAAATGGAACCATATCAGACAGGACAGCATGGAGCCTGGTGACCTCTGGGATGATGTTTCTAATTGTTGTGGAGACAGATTAAAGACCCTGGAGCAGAGAACCCAGAAGCACAAAGCCAGTAGGGTGAACTTTCAGGCCTGGGACAATTTGGCATCCCCCAACAGCAAGAACCCTGGGCATGCCTTCTATGAGTTCACCTTCCACAGGTACTTCTACGATAACAGCTACTTTTTCCGGTGCCCAAATCCCTCAGAGCCGGCCGAGAGCACAGACCTGGGGGTGCAGAATTGGAGGTGCAGCTGACAGCTGACAGCCAGTGTACATATAAGCAGCCTGTGGCTTGAGTTGATAACATCTAGTGAAACTCTGGTCTTTGTCAAGAAAAACCAAAACAAGATTTTTTTAAGGACAAACTCAATTTGTGGTTTCCTTCATTTATAATTCTTGTTAATGAGCAACAGAGAGAGTCACTGTGACTTTGAATTGGTCCTTTGAGGACCTTCAGTGCATTAAAACAATATTTTTTAAACTTTAGGACAATATGGAAAAAGCACTTATTTTATGGATACCCATTTCTTTCTTACTAAATTATAAGGATTAAGTTTGACAAATCATGTTACTGTTACTTGGATTTGTGTTTTTTTATCCTATAGCACTTGTCTACAAAACAAAACAAAACAAAACAAAAAATAACAGTAACTAAGGAGCACTTGCTAAGGCATCTGTTCTATAAGGGAGAGAATAAGAGGGCTTTCTGCTCTGAGTCATGAAGACTGTTTAGAGTGGCTTGTTTTATAGTTTTCCAACATTTTAAAATTGTGAGGTAATGTTTAAAAGCTGATTTTGTGCTTTTTTCCCCCTCTGCATATTATAGTATACTAGAAAGAGTGAGAAGATGTGATGGTTGATTCCAGTGTCTGGTGTGTAGAAGGTACTGCATGAGCAGTTTTCTGTTATAAAATTACGGAATCTTGCTGTTTACTGCAGGTCTTGTGAATCTGTTTTTAAATGAGGTATTCCAGAGAGTGTGCTGATAATGTATTGTGTGGGTGATGATTGTAGCCCTTATTGTGAATGAAATGCATATGTGTAACTGAAGTGTGTGTGTGTGTGTGTGTGTGTGTGTGTGTGTGTGTGTGTGTGTGTGTTTAACGAGTGTGTCTTTTATACAACTTGGTTCTTTGGGAGGCAAATGTAAAATTTTGTCATACAAAAGCACATCAAAAAGGATTAATTCAGCTGTGCCACAACATTGGATATAATCATAATACTCTGTCCATTTCTCTATTCCAGTATGCTGTCAGTCTTTGTATGTGAAAAGTTGTAGCAGGGAACCTACTACTTAATTTTTCACTATCATATTCCCACACTAGATGGTAAGGTCAACTCAGGCAGCCAAGGTGTCCCCACCAGACTCATTCCTCTGTTTCCATTTACATGTTGAGGTGACACAACTTAATGTGGCTTAACCAATGCATTTTTCTAACATTGTAAAAAGAAAAAGAGATTCATCAAAGTGACAAGAGAGTACAAAAAGTCCATATGATTTTTTTAGAAATATATGTGTATATAAAACTACAGATAAACACACAGAATATTTCTTATTTCAAATTGGTATGGTTTTAATTTAAAGTGATTTATATTGGAATAATTCAAATTCTTTTGCTTTTGAAAAGATGGAATGCCTTGTTTTCTGATAGACAGGGTTTCTCTGTTCTGGAACTAGTTCTTAAAGATCAGGTTAGTCTCAAACTCACAGAGAGCCACCTGCCTCTGCCTCTGAAGTGCTGGTGTTAAAGATGAGTGCCCCCACTGCCTGCTCTCTTACAGCAGATGCTTAATTCTCTGCTTGTTTCTAGACAAACAGAGACCACCCAAGAAAGTGCTGCTACCAAGAAGTTGTTCTTGTCTCTGTTCCCTTGCTTCTAACATCCTTTTTAAGCTGTTGTGATGTTTTAGTGGAAGTTTGTAAAAACTCGTCCTGACCTTTTGTATGGATTTGACTTTCTGCCAAGCTGCCCAGATTCTGCCACAGTTTTCAGGCCCCAAAATAACACTTAGAGTCTTATATTAATTACAATGCTTCTTTCCAATGACTAGGATTACTTATCTGATATCTCTATCTTCATTATCAACTATAATTATTAGTCTATACATTTTATAAAATTATCTTATTGAGGGCACCTCTGGACTGCATCCTGTCTTCTTAGAGATCACATGTAGACTCCAGAGCAGAGAGCAGGAAGAAGAGGAAGATAAAAACTTCCTGCTAGCCCTTGCTTATTTTCTGAGTCTTCCTGCTATGTCACTGCATGCTTGGATCAGGAGACTTTACTACATTTCCCAGAATCCTTCTTCTGCCTAACTTGCTACCCCATTGGCAAAATGCTATTCCATTGACCAGTGCTTTACTCAACAACCAGTAAGATAACCATACACAGAAGTATGTCGCCAATCAATTATGAGAAAAAAATCTATTTTTACAAATAATTAAGCGCTACTTTGTGAATTTGCTAATGAAAAATTGGATGTCATAGACAAAATAATGAGCAATGGAATGTTTCACTTTACATGGTTTTGTTTATCTCAAGAAAATAATTATCCTCAAGTTTTCTACTCCATTTGTTTTTCCTTATTTCATGTCATGGAATGGTAGCAGCAGCATGAGTAAGAAAGGGGGCTACAGATGACTTGTAAGAAAAAGTGTGTGATATTAAAGGTGGAGAACATAAAATCTAAATTTTATATGAAGGAATATTGAGTTCTACAATCACAGTGCAATTTCATGTATATGCCTGAACAATGTTTCCTTAAAATTTAAACACATTATCTGAAGTAGCACAAAATTTTGCAGTTGCTTCAGTGACACATTCTAGGGCACAGTCACCTACATACTTATACCTATTATCAAACTTTAAACCCAAGCAAAAAATATCCAAATGAATGTATTACTGACTGAAGTGTCTTCCTAGCTGTACACAGTATAACCTCGAAGACAAAAGTAGCATAATTAATGAAAAAAGAGGTCACAATGCTAAACACTATGTAAGTTACAGTGCCCTCCTCCATCACTATTTTTATATGGTCCTCTGTGTTCCTCCAGTTTTAAAATGTACTTTCTGAATTATTTGGATATTTTCTGAATAAATATCAGAACATATGCAAGTGCCAGGGCATTCAAGTCACAGCAACATACATACAATTCAGTAAGCATAGCATAGAGTAAGCTGTTCTCATTTTTGTCTCAGACTCCAGGAAAGTTGGGACTAAAACAAAGAAACTATAGTACACATGAAAGGACTAAACATGTTTACAATGAAATTACCTGTGATAATCTATGCATATTTTCAATTTACCAGGAAAACCATATATGAAACGCTAAGTCTTTCCAACAACCACCTGAGTTCTGCCTGCCACTTTAGGGCCCAAAATAACAACAGATACTTATATTAGGTAAAAACTAATCACAGTATCTTAGTTAGCACAAAATTGTCCAGTTGATTCTGGGACACATTTCAGGTTATAGTCACCTACACACTTACATCTAGTATCAAATATGTCATAGTCATCTCTACAATTCTCTTGTCAGTAAGCAACAAAATTAATTTGTTGATATGCTTTAAAACTGTCATGGCTGATTCTAACATTTGTCCCCTATAATTACACAGTTTTTCATGAAAAACTATCCTATGGTATGAAATTAATCATGGACCCACCTGGTACAACTTCCAAGATCATGAGGTTAACTTCACTTACTAGGGTTGAATATTCAGAAGTAATTCCCTACATTATATGTGAAATATTTAAGGAATTAATAGAGATTTTTCAAGTAAACATACAAAATATTTTTATATCAAATGTTTCATTAGTAGCTTTTGATAATGGAAATATTAAACATCTAGCAAAATAGGGCTTTATTTCTCTATCAGGATATAAATAAAAGGTCATAAATAATGAGTGTGTGAAAAAGTATTGAACAGAGTGTTGGAAATTCATGTACACCATGTGAGTATATGTCACTTTGATACTTGTGATAAAGAAGCTGCTCAGCTTAGAGCTAGACAGGATAATGTTATGAGGCAGAACCAGACAAAAGGAGGAGGTCCACCATTGTGATAAGAACTAAAATGTGATGACCTTGATTTACTGAGAAGAGGTACTAATCATCGTGGCAGAGTATTCATAAGAATTGTAGGTTAACTTAAAATGTAACAGTTAGTCAATAAAGAGAAGGAGTTGTTGCATGAGCATTTGTTAATAATAGTTATTCTTCATGTGGTTATTTGGAAGTTATCTGGTTGGGCATAAACTTCTGCCTAAAAATAGAGTTTTTACATGAGGCCTAAATTTACACATAGATCCTAAACTTGCTTTTAGAAAGATTCTAAGACTCCAAAATTGAGCCCAGTGCATCTTCATGTTAACTGGCTTGCAATGGCCAAAATTAAGGATAGTAGAAAACCCAGGAATGAACCTTTATAGTCAGCTTCTAGGCTAGGTGATAGTCACAAAAATGGAATGGCTCTTTAATGAGGCCATACATCCAAACAAATAAATGGGTTTTGGAGTTGTGGTCAATAAGCTTTTCAGTGTCAGCATGTAATCTTCAACTTGCCTGACCTTCAGCTGTAGAAATGACTCCCTGATATTACATTTGTGACATCCTATGGTGGAGGAGCCAGACTGAAATGCTATGCTCCAATGCATGCAATAAACTGAGCTGAATTTTACTACGACTAACAGAGCAGTTGAAGATTTGAATCATGCAATGAAACAACAAAACAAAAGTTCGATAAGAATATATCCGGTCAAAAGATTACAGTAACGTGTCATAGTATATTTAGAAATACACACATGCCATTGTCTCTGCTGTTCCTTTGCAACCCACATTTATGTCCAACATAGAACAACACCGATAAGTCTTCTATACATAGAACCTAATTATATGAAAAAGTTAAGCATGTTGCTTCCTGAGATGTCTGCATCACTTTAAAAATTATAATCATAAAAAGTAAAATAATATGTATATCTCAGGGCCCACATGCTAACAACTCTATAGATCATGGTATGTTTTTTATCACTACACACTATATGGCCATCTATATTCCTCTTGTTTGTAGTTCTGTCTTCTGATTACTGGACATAAATGACAAGGCTTGAGCAATTTCCTGGGCTATTTCTCTCTTATCCCCTCATGTACCATACAATACAATAAGATCAGTAGAGCAGTGTAGAGGAAGGTAATATATATTCTCTTTCAGACTCAGAGATAGCTTGAGATTATCATAGTGGAACTGCAATATATATATATATATATATATATTATATATATATATATAAAATCAAAATACCTATTTAATCTATGTGTATATTTTTGTCACCAGGTCAACCTTACATATAGGAAAAGACAATATTAACACACAAAATTTAACTGTTACTTTGCTTTCAGTACTTGCAAGTAGTAAACACAGAATGATGAGGGATAGAAAGCATCCTTCACCATGCTTTCAGTATCTGAGTGTTATAATTATAGTCATAAGGCTGTAGTCTTTTAAATTGTTTTGCTCTGCTTATTATATGTCTATAAACTAAAGTAGCACGTGAGGAATAATAGGGGTCCTCAAAGGATTTTTAAGGAACAGTTTTTGATTAACCAAACAAGAGAAATTCCTGTATAACAATAACTTTGAATTGTTAATGATAGAAATTAAAGAAAATATCAGAAAATGAAAAGATCTCTCACACTCTTGGATAGGTGTGATAAACAGAGTAAAAATGGCAATCTTACCAAAAGCAATTCACAGATTCAATGCAATCCCCCTCAAAATACCTTCATAATACATTACAGACCTTTAAAGAACAATACTCAATTTTATAGGGAAAATCAAAAAACCCAGGATAGACAAAACAACCCTTTAAAAGAAAATTAGTTCCAGAGACATAACCAATCCAGACTTCTATCTCTATTGTAGAGCTAGAGTCCTGAAAACTGCTTGGTATTGGCACACAAAGAGACAAGTAAACCAATGGAATCATACTGAAAACCCTGGTATGAACCCACAGTACTAAAAACATGATTTTGTTGAAGTGGATAAAGTATTAAAATGGAAAAAAGAAAGCACCTTTAACAAATACTGCTGGCCTAATTGTATGTTGGCATATAGAAGTCCTCAGAGAGATACATGTCTATCACCATACACAAAACTCAAGTCCAAATGGATCAAAGACCTCAACATAAACCCAGCCACACTGAACTATTATAAGAGAAACTGGGTAGTATTCATGAACAAATTGGTACAGGAGACTGCCTCCTGAAGTTTATACCAGTAGCACAGATACTGGGATGGATGCATAATAAATTGGACCTCCTGTAATTGAGAAGCTTCTGATTGGCAAAGGACACAGTCAGCAAAACAAAATGGTAGCCCAGAGAATGGAAAAAGATATTTATTTTTAATAGATGTAGATAAGGGGGAGCAGTCCTCAACTGCTGGTTGGAGTGCCAACTTTTACAGCCACTTTGGAAATCAGTATGGCGATTGCTCAGCAATATGCAAATCAGTGGACACAAGATCCAGCCATTCCACTCATAGGAATATAGAGCAAAAGCACATTCATACAAGAATGCCATCTGTTCAGTAATGTTCATAGCAGCATTGTTTGTAATATCCAGAACCTGGAAGCCACCTAGATGACTCTGACCTGAAGAATAGACAGATATAATGTGGTACATTTAGAAAATGGAGTACTATAGAAACAAGGTGCACTCTAAGATAGACACACATGGTCCCCCAGAAAAGGGGAATGGGAGGTGAACTCCTAGGAATATTGGGAGGATAGAGGGATGGGAGAGGGAGCTAGGAGAATTAGAAGGAGAGAAGAGGAACTATGAGGGGGACATGAAGGAGAAGGATGTTTGAGTTGGTGGTAGATAAGAGATTCCGTAATATAGGGAACCCTTATAGGTTTAAAGAGAAATCAGGCACTAGTCAAATATCCAGAGATCTGCACGGATGACACCAACTATCAATCTAAGCAACAGTAGAGAGGCTAACTTAAATGTCATCCCATGGTACTGAGATTGATGGGGAACTTGTTTGCCTTTTTAGAGCCTTCACCCAGCATCTAATGTAAGTAGAAGCAGACACCCACAGGTAAACACTGAACTCATATGGAATCTAGTTACAGAGAGGGAGGAGTGATGATCAAAGGGTCAATACCAGGCCAGTGAATCTCATAGAAACAGCTGACCTGAAAAAGGGAGAGTTCTTTGTCACCAGACTGATAGCTGGGAAACAAGCATAGGACTGATCCAGAACCCCTGAATGTGGGTGTCACTGAGGAGGCCCTGGAAGTCTATGCGGCCTCTTGTAGTATATCACTACTTATCCCTAGCATAGGAATGGATTTTCGGGGCCCATTCCATAAAGAGGGATACTCCCTGAGCCTAGATACACAGTGGAGGGCATAGGCCCTGTCCCAATGAATATGAGAGATTCTTAAGACCCCTATGGAAGGCCTGTGTAAAGGGTATGGGATAGGTAGAGAGTTAGTGGGGGTGGGAGCAGCGGAGTAATGGATGAAGACGAAACAGGAATTGACATGTAAAACAATCTTCTTTATAATTAAATAAAAGTGGAGAAAAAGAAACAGTTTTTGACATGATAGATGGAGACATATATTCCAAATATTAGGTACAGCAATATTATGTTTTCAAGCTGCATATGGTAATATCATTCATTATTGTATCCGTTGTTACCTCAATAAAACTTAGGACTGAATCTTACTTTGCACAGAAATTGGGAGTTAAATCAGTTACAAACTCTAGGTCCCAGGCACAACCCCTCATTACATACAGTAAATAATAAGAATTAATCATCACTATATTCTCTTGATTTTCCCATAGAGGAGCTAAATATTGTTTTAAATCAATTCTAATTCCCCAAAACAAATCCAGAAGAGGCTCTAGGTGAACTTGTATTTCCTTGCATAAGCTCAAGGCTAGAAGCAAATAGAGGAATGACTCCTTAAAAACCAGATTCTGGGCTGTGTGCTAATGTCCTAAAAGGAATGGCAGATTTAAGAGGCCATAGAAACAATGAAATCAATAGTGATTTGGAGCAGTGATCAGTTAGCGACTCAGTGTCAGCATGGACCCACAACTTCCCAGATCTTCAGCTATAAGCTTCGCTCCCTGATACCTCAGATGTGAAGCTACCATTCACAGGAATAAGGGTGGGGGTGAAGCCATCAAATCCAAATTGCAACACATGTACTAGACTAAGCTGTATCAACAGCAACTAACACAGCACTTGAAGATTTGTCTCATATAGTAAAAGAACAATACAGATGTTAAGTAAACATGACCTTGAGAATTATCTTTAGTTACTTGAACAGTTTCTAGTTTTTTGTTTTTTTTTTAATAGAATTTATGTTAAAATAATCTTTATTAATTTAGGGAAGACAATCAATGTCTGTGAAAGAACAGGATTTTAATTTTTTTTTGTGGTCATTGTGAGTAATTGCTTTTTCTTTTTCTTATTTTCACATTCTTCCTTTGTTCTAAATCGTAGACTGACAGGTAGCTTTGACAATCATAGTACGTTTTATTTCCTGAGGGGGAATAACTTATAATGCTGTTTAGTTTTATACTATTGGTGTGTTGGTGAATTTTTAAACTTTGAGCTAACTGCAATAAATTATATGAACTGAGAAAAAAAGATGGATCCAGACCAAAAAAACAAAACTGGAGACAGGGTAAAATGTATTTAAACATATACATATACCAGGTTTTATTCTGAATTTTTGTAACCAAATGAAATACATCCAACAAGATAATTCTGATTAGTCCCCTGTAATAAAAATTCTAGCATGTAAAATTTATGTTGTATTATGATTCAACTAATAATACGGTCATTGAAAAAATTTAACACTGTTAGGATCATAAGATAAACCCTTAAGTTATTACTGTGGCTACTATTGCTAGTTATGGTCATTCTTCTTTATTAAAGTGAAAATTGCACCTAACAGGACTACAAACTTCAACGTGAACTTGAAAAATTTGAAGGTGCTTCAATAATTGTAATTTACTAGCATTTAGCCTTTTATATAATATTTATTACTCTTTCAGTTGCCAAAGTTATGGAAAATTTTTCACTCAAGTATTTTCTAGTTAATATTTGACATATATCTTGACATATATCATTGACAGGAAGACAAACCTTCACCAATAAAAAAAGCTTATCTTAGTGCACATGTCTAGGGTGATAGTGAACAAAAAGGAGATCCTTCATGTGCAAATTCTATGAACCACTATAGTTTCTTCCTGTCTTATGAAAATTTATCCCAACACAATTTGTTATTCAAAGGAAAACAAAATCTACTGTTAGGTCATTGTCTTATAAGAGAGATCCAATACCAGAAAGAAAACATTAAGAAAATTTGAAGGACAGCAAAACTTAAATGACAGCAAACACAACCAAGAAAGGTTAGCACAATGAAATCACAAATTATAATTTCAACTTTTGCAAATACTAACACTTATTAGAAAGGCCAAGAACAATATTGGAAACAAACGTAGAAAAGGTTTCTTTTTTATTATATTAAATATTACATAGAGTTTTCAGATACATAAGTTCTATAGTAATAACAGCTACTCATCATCACCACATTGTGTACACAGTGTAGGTTACTTGTGTGTACAATTGCATATATACAATAAAATAAGATATTAAAATAAATGTACTGCACTTATCCCTAGCATAGGTGTGGATCTGGGAGCCATTTCACATAGAAGCATTCTCCCTGAGCCAACACACACAGGGGTGGGCCTAGGCCCTATCCCAAAGGATATGATAGACTCTGATGACATGCTATGGAAGGCCTCACCATCCCGAGGGAGCAGATATGATATGTGATTGGCCGGGTTTTAGTTGGGAGGGGTGCTAGGGGGGAAAGGGAGGGAGAGAGAACTGGGGTTGTCATGTGAAACAATCTTGTTTCTAATTCAAATAAGAGATCTGCAGAAAAATAAAATAAAAAAATAAGGGTACTACATATATTGTACAAAAGGAAGAAACAGAAGGACTGATGAAAAGCAAAAAAAATGCCATACTTATATGTGAAATTATGAACTATGTCAAAATATACACATGACAATGTAAGAATGGGAGTATATATATATATATATATATATATATATATATATATAATTGCATTACAAATTCAAATTATATGCATTCAGAAAATTGTATAAATATTTGAAAATAAATTATTTGCATCATAGTATATTTGGAAAGATATTGTGAAATCTGAAGCCCTTATAATCTCACTGGATATCAGATATTTCTTAATCAGCCAAATGCATTCATACAGTGCCATATTGGATATTAAAAGACAACATCAAAATATGCTTGCTAATTCCAATATGATAGGAAGAACCTAATTTTGATGTTCTTAAATGCTAAAAGTCACCATATACCAGAGTTCCATCTGCTGCTAGTTAGAAGATTCACTTTGTATTGTTGCAAGTGATACAATTGAAGTTTCATTTGCACATCAGTTGGTAAGAATTAGCTAGGACCAATTTCTCCACTCTAGTGAACTATAAATGATACAGGAGGACATGGTTACCAAATTTCAGATGTATTGACACAACTAAGAAAGAGAACTATAGACCAATATCCCTCATGAACATTGATGCAAAAATACTCAATAAAATACTGTCAAGTGGAATCCAAGAACGTATCACAGAAATCATCCATCATGATCAAGTAGGCTTCATCCCAGGGATGCAAGGACGTTTCAACATATGAAAATCCATCAATGTAATCCACCATATAAACAGATTGAAGAAAAAAGCCATATGATTATTTCAGTAGATGCCAAAAATCCTTTGACAAAATCCAACACCAGTTCTTTATAAAGGTCTTGGAGAGATCAGGGAAAACAGGAATATTTATTAACATAATTAAAACAATAAACAGCAAGCTGGCAGCTAACATCAAAATAAATGGAGAGAAACTCAATTCAATTCCTCTAAAATTGGGGACAAGATAAGGCTGTCCACTCTCTTCATACCTCTTCAATATTGTCCTTGAAGTTCTAGCTAGAGCAATAAGACAACAAAAGGAGAATAAGGGGATACAAATCAGAAAGGAAGAAGTCAAACTTTCACTATTTGCAGATGATATTATAGTCTACATAAGTGACCAGAAATACTCTACCAGAGAAGTCCTACAGCTGATAAACCCCTTCAGCAAAGTGGCAGGATACAAGATTAACTAAAAAAAAAAAAAAAATCTGGAGCCCTACTATATACAGATAATGCATTCATGGATAAAGAAATCAGAAAAACATCACCCTTTACCATTGCCACAATCAACATAAAATACCCTGGGGTAATGTTGACCAAAAAAGTGAATGACCTTTACCGTAATAATTTTGAGTCTCTAAAGAAAGAATTTAATGTGGATACAAGAAAATGGAAAGATCTCCCATGTTCTTTGATATGTAGGTAGGATAAATTGTAAAAATGGCAATCTTGCCAAAAACAATCTAGATATTCAATGCATTTTCTATCAAAATCCCAACACAATTCTTCACAGTCCTTGAAAGAGCAATTCTCAACTTTATATAGGAAAACAAAAGACCCAGGATAGCCAAAACATCCCTGTACAATAAAGGAACTTCTGGAGGCCTCACCATCCCTGACTTCAAGCTCTATTTTAGAGCTATAGTCTTGAAAACAGCTTGGTACTGGCAGAAAAATATACAGGTAGGCCAATGGAATCGAGTTGAAAACCCTGATATTATCCCACACACCTACGGACACTTGATTTTTGACAAAGAAGCTAAATTTATATGATGGAACAAAGAGAAAATCTTCAACAAATGGTGCTAGCATAACTGGATGCTGGCATGTAGAAGACTGCAGAAAGATCCATGTCTATCACCATGCACAAAGGTAAAGTCCAAATGGATCTAAGAACTCAACATAAACCCAGCCACACAGAACCTATTATAAGAAAAAGTGGGGAATACCCTTGAATTAATTGGTAGAAGAGACTGTTTCCTGAACATTACACCAGTATCACAGACATTGAGATCAACAATTGATAAATGGGACCTCCTGAAACTAAAAAGCTTCTTTAAGGCTAAGAACACAGTCAGCAAGACAAAACTTCAGCCCACACACAGGGAAATGATATTTTCCAACCCCCAAATCTCACAGAGTGCTGATCTCCAAAATATGCAAAGAACTCAAGAAGTGAGTCTCCAAAGCAACAAACCATCCAATTAAAAAAGTGGGATACAGAACTAAATAGACAATTATCAATAGAAGAATTTAAAAAGGCTGAAAGGCACATACAAATGTGTTCAACATTCTTAGACATCAGGGAAATGCAAATCAACACAACTCTGAGATTTTAGAATGGCCAAAATCAAAAACACAAATGATAATTTATGCTTGAGAGGATTTGAGAAAGAGGAACACCCTTCCACTGCTGGTGGGAGTGCCAACTTGTACAGCCATTTTGGAAGTGGTGGTGACTCCAAAGGAAAATGGGAATCAGTCTACCTCAAGATCCAGCAATCCCACTCTTAGTCATATACCCAAAAGAAGAACATTCATATAACAAGGACATCTGTTCAACAATCTTCATAGCAGCACTATTTGTAATAGCCACAACCCGGAATCAACCTAGATGTCCCTCAAGTGAAGAATGGATAGAGAAAATATGGTACATTTACATAATTATGTACTACTCAGGGAAAACAATACAATGAAAAATTGAAATCTACAGGGAAATGGATAGATCGAGAAGAAACTTTTTGACCGAGGTAACCCAAACACAAAAAGACAAACTTGATATGTACTCATATGTGGATTTTAGACAGATAGTAAAGGACTGCCAGCCCATAATCCACACTGCCAGGGAAGCTAATAAACAAGTAGGACACTAAGAGTGACATACAGAGTCCCCTGGAGGAGGGGAAGTTACAAGATCTCCTATGCATATTGAGAGCAAGGGAGGAGAGGGGAAGGAGCTGGGAAAATGAAAATTGGAGAAGAGGAGGGGTGAGGAGGACATGGGGGAGCAGGAATTTTGATTAAGGGGAAGGATAGAAGAAAACAAGAAAGGAGATTCCATGATACAGAGAGACAGTTTAGATTTACAGCGCGCAATCAGGCACTAGGGAAATGTCTGGAGATCTACAAAGATGACACCAGCTAACAATCTAAGCAACAGAGAGGCTACCTTAAAACCCTCCCCTGATAACGACATTGATGACTGACTTTTATTCCATCCTACTGACTTCATCCAGCAGCTGGTGGAAGTAGTAGCAGACACCCACAATTAATCACTGAACTGAACAGTAATCCAGTTGCAGAGAAGCATGAGTTATTAGCAAAGGGGTCCAAGCCAGGCTGGTGAAACCCACAGAAACAGCTGACCTGAACAACAGGGAGCTCCTGGTCCCCAGACTGATAGTTAGGATATGAGCATGGGACTGATCCAGACTGCAGGAACTTTGGTTTCACTGAAGAGACTTCAGAAATCCACGGGAACTCCTTTAGTCGATTAATATTCATCCCTAGGATATGTGTTGGCTTTGGGAGACCATTCTACAAGGAAGGATACTCCCTTAGTCAAGAAACACAGGGATTGGCATAGACCCTATTCCAAAGCATACGAGAGACTCTTAAGACCCCTATGGAAGGCCTCACCCTCCCTTGGGAGCAGAAAGTGTAGGGTTTTAGTTGGGTGGAGGGTGGATGTAGTGGATGGAGAGAGAACTGGGATTGACATGTGAAATAATATTGTTTTGTAATTCAAACGAGAAGAAAAGAAAAAATAAAGAAATTCATGGTGTCTCAAATGGTTAAATAATTATTCTCACTAACATAGCCATTTATACTCTATACTTCCACTGCACATTTGATCATTACAAGCGTGATTTTGCCAAGTATTGAGTTAAAAAACAAATCTTGCACATAATGTAGGATGCAGGACTGAGCCAGTAATCAAGATATTAAGGCTGAAACTGTTGAGTCAGAGCAAACCAGAGCAGTTACTCATGGCAGAATTGTGGAAAATCTCACCAGTTAACTACCCTATCCTAAGTTTCAATTGTCATTGTCTCCTACAGGTCCCCAGGACATTTTCCCTTCTCTGGGGTTGTTTACAGTCTGGCTTTGCCTAAAGTCCATCTCTTAGCTGGACTTTAGCCAGGAACCTGACTGGAAAAATCCTTCAGTACCCTCAATTTTATTAGATGTAAAGCCTCCTATTGGAGGAGGGTATGAATTAATAGATGCATTAAAATAAATAACGAGAGAGATCTTGAACCCAGACATGGAAATAACACTTTGTGGAGATCTCCAACACAACTGATAATTCATCTATCTCTCCCTCCTCCCTGTGTGTGTGAAAGAATCAGGGGAAGTGAATTGGGGAAGACAAGATGAAATATACTTTACCCATGACTCTGATCCTATTTAGCAGTAGACAGATGTCCCTAATTTTTCCTGGTGGCTGAGCAAATTTCTAGCTGCTTTTGCTGAGATTAAAGCTGTCTTCCAGAGTGTCACTGGTCCTGTCAGGATTTTCATCGTAGTGACAGTGTTCTGCCAGTGATCACTTTTTCAAATTTTCTGTATATGTTTAGAGGTAATTTAATTATGCATAGTGTATATTTTACATAACCTATGTGAAATATAATATTCCATAATAAAATTTAAAAGAATATTTTATGTATGTGGATTATATTGCTATTTTAGTCGTGTGTATACACACACATATGTATGTGTGTGTGTGTGTTTGTGTGCTAATCAGAGTGCTAAATAAAATATAATTGATTGAAGAAAAATGCTTTTTTCAATTGCTCCGCCAAAGTAATCTTACTAGAACTTGGAATCTCACATTTCCTAATATAAAAAAAGAATTACTTAATAATCACTCATTTTAGAAAGGAGAATTTTAATTATGATTTACGCTCAAGAATTATTTTTTTTCTATTCTAAAACCTAGTAGGTTTTTGATCAGTTGCATTTTCAAGTTTCCCTCATATTTTTGTTTCTCATATTCCCTTCAAATTCATAAAATGTTATTAATATTATTACATGAGTATTTTATTTTGAAGAATCCACATATTTCTCAAAAATAGAACTGCACCCCAATTCCCATATCAGTTTTATATCTGAAGCTGACATTATTTTTTTTCTTTGATATAATCTTAATATATTTAATATATTGTATGTACATCCATACACATCAAGCTAATTGACCATGACTATTCTCCATGGCAAACAATTCTGAATAAAATTTAAAACTATCCTCCTCATTACTTCAAGATATCAAAAGCCAATGTTAGAATTATTATGCTTCATGAGTTTTTTCCTAAGTGTAAGGGATTTTTGAAGGCTAGATATTGCTCAAGAATTTTGCATATTGGTCCTGTTGTTGGAAATTCCTGAGTGAAAGTGTGCCTACATATCAATAAGATACTGGAGTTTCAGGTTTTTTTTTTGTTGTTGTTGAAAACTACCTGATATGTGATGTTTCCTTTTTAGAATTAAATAAGTGATTCTCACACACTTGGGTTACCGGGAAAAAACATATACTGCAGACATATTTAGGACTTATGATACATTTTCTTCTTGGATAGGAATATGCTTGTGTATCCTAGCTAAGCAAAAAAAATAGAATTTACTCTTACCAAACTTTTCTTTTGTTCAGGAACTCTATGATGGCATTATGCCTGGTTTTGAATAATGAGTGCTCTGAAAATATAGTCCAGATTTACAAATTTCAAAATGAACCTGTTGTTGAGTGAGATGTCTGCCTGGCTATCCACAGTATACCCATAAAATAAAAAATAGCATGTTGTATATAACACAAAGACGACAATGCTAACCAATCTATATATCATTGCATCCTTATTCCTCTTTAGTTATGATATAGTCCTATGTGTTATTCCAATTTAAATTTTATTTTCTGCATAGTGGCTCTAAGTATCATGCCCTTTCAAGTGCCTGGGATGTTACACATAACTACAGTAAGAGGAGGATGCAGGATATGCCTGTATATTGTGTATCTGACTCAGTGACAAGTTTGGATTAAAACAATGGAAAGTCCTGATCACTTATTGGTATACATTAATATCTATATTTTAGTTACAATTCAGAAATAGCACAGCAAATTGTATGGAAATTCCTTTTGGGAACCTGAGTGTTTTGTCCTACTGTGTTCTGATGTTTTATGTCTTCATCAAATGCTTACTTAATACCACATACTTGCATTGAGAAGATGGCAGAAAGATTCAAACAATTTCAGAGGATGATGATTCAAAAGAAACAAAGTGGTAGCCACCAAAACATGAAACAATCGATTTAAAAAGCAAAAGACCTACACATGCTTTAAAATATATTGTAATTCCTCAAAACAAATAAAAAATCAGATTCCTGTGAACTTATCAAAGCTCAAGGCTGGAGGCAAACAGAGGTATGAATCCTCTACAATCAGATTCTGGGCTGTGTGTTAGTGACTTAAACAAAATGTCACTTTTAAGGGGACATAGATACAAAGAAATGAATGGTGTTTTGGACCACGGATCGGCAAACTTTTCAGTGTGAGCATGGGCCCCACAAATTCCCTGGTTTTCATCTATAAGCATGACTGCCTCAATCCTAAGCTCTGAAAACACCACTCATACAACAAGGGCAGCTGTGTTATCAGCAATGCCAAGCAGTGACACATGTACTAAGCTAAGCTGTACTAATGCTACTTGCACAGCACTTGAAGATTTGTCTCATATACTAAAAGAACAATGGAGACATTTATTAAAGGTGGATCCAGACCAAAAATCAAAACTGGAGACAAGTTAAAATGTATTTAAAAATATCAATATACCAATTTTTATGCTGTTCTTCTGGAACAAAATAAAATATATCCAACAATATGATGCTGAGCAGTCTCCTGCACATAAAAACTTATAATATGTAAAATTCATGCTCTATTATTTTTCCAAAGAATAAGGTCATTTAAATAACTTGTAACACTTTTAGGATCATAAGACAGACCTATGTTATTATTGCTGCTATTTTATTACTTATGATCTTTCTGCTTTATTAAGATTAAAATTGCAGTAATCGAGACTACAAAACTTCAAGGTATAATTCAAAAAAAATTACCAGCTGCTTCAATGATTAAAATTTGCCAACATTTACACATTCATGTAGTATTAAACTCTCAGTTGCTAAAGGCTTCAATAAATTTATCTCAAGCATTTTTCTAATAAGGCAGACAGATACCATTGCCAGGAAGTCAAACCTTTACCAATACAATAGCTTAGCATAGCCCACATGGCTACGAAGATAGCTGACCAGAAAGTTTCCTTCATCTTAAAATTATTTGAACCACTATGATTTAGTATTGTCGTATGAAAATTTACCTGACACAGTTTATTATTCAAAGGAAAATGAAATCTGCCATTAGGACATTGTCTTATGTCTTTTTAATTTAATACAAATTAAAAAGAAAGGGGTTACAAAATTAAAGGACAACAAAACTTAAAATGATAACAAAGAATCAACCAAAAAAGGTTAGCAAAAGGTTATAACAAATTATAATTCCAACACAGAAGGCAATTATCTCAAATTCCCATACTTAGGAGAAAACCAAAACACAATATTAGAAACTATGGTAGAAAAGATGTCTTTCTATTGAATTATATATTACATAGGCTTTTAAATTCCAAAAGGTCAATATTAAAAACAGTTACGCAAAATCACCACATTCTGTACACAGTGTGGGTTAATTGTTTGTATAATTGTATATGTAAAATAAAATAGCGTATTAAAGTGTATGAACTGCAAATATTATACTGAATGGGGAAAGATAGAAGGTTGAAAATCTAAAACTGCAGTATCAATATATAAAATTCTGAACTATACTGGAAAATATACACATGCTAATATAACATATATATATATATATATATATATATATATGTGTGTGTGTGTGTGTGTGTGTGTGTGTGTGTGTGTGTGTGTGTGCATAGAAAATTAAAATTATACACATTAATAAATTTTTATAAATATTTGAAAATAAATGAAATGCATCATAGTATATTTGGAGAGATATTGTGAAATCTGAAGCCTTCATAATCTCAGATATTTATCAGATAAATATCAGATATTTAGCAGTGATGGGCCACTAATATCTTGACTTTTTTGCTTCTTGGCGAAAGGCATTCATATAGTGCCATAACTCATCTTCAGCGGAAACATCAAAAATATGCTTTCAACATCCAGTATGATAAGAAGAAACTATTTTTGATGTCCCTAAATACTTAAAGTCATTAGAGAACAGAAATCTATCTGCTGCTATTTAGAAGTTTCACTGGTCATGCTGGTTCAATTCTCAGTCCCAAATAAACTGTGCTGCTCCAGAAACAAACAAGATGAAATTGGATGACTGGAAAAACACAATTTATACCAGGTACTAAATACCATAATCAAAAGGGAAAAAAATTCCAAGGTTAGTTGGATGTGATCTTATGTATCTACTTTTGCTACATCCTAGAGAACTACATGAAAGCCTCTCTTCATGTGCTCTGTAAGCTAATTCTGAAACTAGGATGTCACTTTCAGCTTTGGATTTTTGGATTTCATCTCATCTATATTGTATCATAATATCCAAATGCATGTATATGTGTAATCTGACATGTGAACATCACAGACTCCCAGGTGGCTTAGTGGGAGTTGATTCTGACATAAAACATTTTTTTACTGAGATGTTCAAGGGAGCTTGTGATTCATGTATGCCATGTTTCTCTCATGCATATATTATCAAAGTAAATCTTCCTTTAATAGTATGCAGGATCAAAGACTGACACTCTGTTCAAAAATAGTAAGGCTGGAGCAGTAGTTCCCTCGACAAAATCACATGAACTTAAAAGTAAACTTGAGTATTAAGATTAACATGATTGCTGGAAATCACAATTACCTACAAATCCTTGGTATTGAATGTCTCTGTCTACTACAGGTCTCTTAAGCAGTTTTCCTTCTCTAGAAGTTTATAGACAGGCTTTGGCTAATGCTACCTCAGAGTTGGATTTTAACCAGGAGCCTGACTGTAAAAAAACTGTTCAGTGCAGACCATTTTATTAGGTTTGAGCCTCCCATTAGAAGAGGGCATGCATTCACACAGTGAACCAAGGAACCAAGGATGGGAGAGATGTCATACCCAAGATTGGAAAGCTAATGAATCCAGGTACTTGGAGCTGTCAACTGTGCTTCTGACTCTTCTATTTAGGCCTCTTGCCTTCATAATGCAAAAGAAGCAAGTTAATGAAAATTGGGACACTGAATGAAATGAAAGCTGCCTTGTGATACACATCAATTTAATAGTAGATAACACTCACCAATGGTAGCCAGAGAATTGAGCAAGTTTCCAGTTACTCTTTCCTAAATTCTAGTTTACAAAAACAAAACTTTCATTCTTGCCTGTATTTTCAGAATGTGACTCTCGGATTCTCTGTGCATCAAGATGCTTACTCTTTGTGATCTGTTTGTATACATTTCTATGTCACTTATTTTCATGTTGTGAAAATCTAATTATAATGTGTTACTGTACATATTATCATATAATATGTATTGCATGATTAAAATATACAACCATACTTTACTTAGTTGAACTAAAATACCTAGCACATTTCTACCTATTGCTGAGCTCTATAAAATTTTCTTGCATTAAATAAAGAAAAAAAGTTTTTTTCAAGCCTTCTTGAAAATTGGCATAAGGAGAATATAGTATCTCATATTGTCTTCATAATAAGGATATAAATTGAGTTTAATTATTTTGGAAAACAATAATGTTAAATACATTTAAATTCTCAAACAATTTTCTCTTGGTAGTAAAGCCTAATATGAGATAGCTTGGTTATATTTGCAAATATACTTCTTGTTTTAATTTCTGAGAAGTTTTTAATAAAATATATATTCCTGTTATTACATAACTATATTTTGAAGAATTGACAGAATCAAAATAATAGAAATTGTCTCCAGGTCCACATATTAACTTTAAATATTAAGCTTTCATTCTTTTCTGCAATTACTAAGAACTGGGTTCATTTATGGCAGTTTTCTGTTAATTAATATACAGCCATCTACTAAAATATTATTAGTCATTCATCCCAAATGTTCTTGAAAAAATATTTCAAATTTTCCTCCATATTACCTCATTAAATCACTGAGCCACTATAATTACTTTTCCTTAATTAGTCCTGTCCATAGGAATATTGGAATTTTGAGTTCTACAAACAGTACAAGATTAAAGCATTTATTTCTAGCATTGGAAATCGCTGAGCCAATGTATTCACAAACCAATCAAATACCTGTTTGATGTAGATGTTTATTATTGCTAACTGATTTACTGTAAGTTTCCTCCTTGAACAGGAATATGCATATCTAGCCTTGCTGCCTATAAAATAATAAGAGACCTTTCCATCAAAACTCTTTTTTATGTTCTGGAACTGTTTAATGCCAGTATGCCAGCTTTTGCATGTGAGTATACTAAGAATATATCCTAGATTTCCCAATTTTCAAAATAACCATTTGCTGACTGAGGTATCTGCCTGGCTGTCCACAGTATAATCATATAAAATAGCATGAAATATAACTCACAGACAATACTGGTAAACCTTCAATTCATCATTGTATCCTTCAATGTCCCTAGTTATGGAGTGGTCTTCTATTTTCCTTCAGTATTACAATCTATTTTCTGACAACTGGATTTAAATGTCAGAGGCAAATGAGAAGAACATAGAACTCTCCCACATATTCCATCTCACCCATGAATTAATCAAGTCCTTCTATTTTATTAGGGGATATAAATCTACTTAAATTTCTTATCTGAACTTGATTTAAATTTGCTAAGTGATATGTATCCATAAAAATGTCCATTTCCTTTGGATTTTCAAATTTTGAAGTGTACTGGTTTCAAAATACGCCCTGCTGATTCTCTGGATTTCCTTAATATCAGGTTATGTCCACCTTTTAATTTCTGATTTTGTTTGTTTGCATGTACATTCTGTGCCATTCATTAATTTTGGATAAAGTTTTGTCTATCTAGTTGATTTTCTTGAAGAACCAACATTTTACATGGATGCTATATTTTGATTTCCACTTTACACTTTACTGATTTCATTCCTCATGACAGGTGAAGGTAGTCAGTAACAGAGATCATTATTTTCATTCAAATAGAATAGTTCTCAGTGTTGTTTTATCCATTTAACAATATAAAAAATATTGAAAAACAAGAATGAAAACATTAACATAATGTATCTGTGAGGTATGGAATTAATAACACAAATTATTGTCTCTGAATTTAAACAAATTTAATGATAAATTATGCAATAAAATGGATATTAAAACATTATTTAGCAAAACTATCTATTTATCCCTCACTACTGTGTTTACATAACCACCTTTCATTGCATAAAGGCTGGTTGGTCAGTATTAAGGGTAATATCAGATTCATTAGTTGACAGGTAAGATGTCGATGGTTGTTTTGTTAGAAGACAGCTGCATCCTGAGAATATTTGCTTGTTAGGCTTCTTGTATATATCATTTTCATGCAGTAGATTTTTTTATTTGATCACGTTTTTTTAGATAATATGTTAATTCAGGGTTTGTGGGTGTTGTTGTTATATCATAAAACAGGATAGTTAAATAACTGCAATTGTGAACCTCTGCTATAGTCAGTCCCCTTACCTTCTTTGCAGAACTGTGTCATAAGTTTATTTTTTCTCTTTTTTATTTAGATATTTCATTTCTGTGATCATAGAGTTGGTGGATCTACTGATATTGTAATTTTATTATAATAGTGATAAAGTCCATTTTTTTCACCCAATGTGCAAATGTAATCTCCCTTTTCTAGCATTCGAAAAGTCATAGACGACTTTGGCAGTATCCAAGTTTCAAAGTGTAAATTTTTGTTCTTAGATATTTTAGTTCAGCAACATACAATGTTTTCATGGAGAAAGTTCAGATTGATGGGGCTGTATTTTGCCCCTGTAAAAAACCATAAGGAAGATCTTAAAGGGAATAGAGACCCACTGTACATGAAGCACCAGCTTGTTGGCAGCACTTTTTTGGCTTCAGACAAACTTCTGGTGGAAATAACCTCCGACAAGCTGGTGGCTGACTCATTTGCAACTCTCATCTTTCATCCTGCCTTCTGTCCACATGCAAGAATATGCAAATTTTCTGTTTTAAAACCTATAGTTTTTGATTGATAATTATTTTGCCTATGTAATATCATGAATAGCTTTATAGGAATTACTTGAAAATAGACTTGCAAGTACAGCATCTAACCATACATAAACTTTAAACAATCCTGAAAGAAGGTATACTGTTTAATTTTTCATAAATATAAATATTCCAGCTAATGGCATTTACTTGTAACATATGTTGTTCATTAAATAAACTGTTTATTTTGGCTTTTGCATTGAATTAAACAATATAAATACTGTGACAAACAGTCTGCCAAATCAGAATTTTGTTTATATGAGGATTATATCAATAGATCCAGGCATTGTGCATGCTGAATAACCCATAACCCATGTCTAGTTTGGATAGCTTTTAGGCAAATCTTCATTGGTAACCTTTTTTCTTTGTTTCTTTTTTACTCTTCTTTGGCATTACCTTCGCCAGTGCTAATAATGATTGCTGAACTTTTTTTCTTGTTTTTGTTTTTCATTTTCTAACTGATTATAGACATCAACTTGATTAATAAGGAGTTGGTCATCTAAAAAATATGAACACCTTCTCAAGTAATTAGGGCGCATGATAAGCTATAGGTGTCTCACTAGTTATGAATCCCATGTTTATCCAGCTAATGAACTCTTATATTTTCAGAATCAACAATGATTACTTTTAACAATACAGCTTTTTGATTTTCTAAGACATGACAATGCTAACTTTTAACTCCACATTTGCCCATGTCTCCTCATTAGCAATGCTCTCTCCATAGGTTCCCAGCTGGTGGTTTCTCGTCTATAAACCTAGGTTCCAGCTCTTTATTTTGCTTATAAATGTGTTAAGGGTACATCATTTTCTACACATCTTGATGGGTAAATTTTGTTTCCAATAGTAAAAATAAATGTACATTGTAATTTGCCTGAACTGGAACATTCTGTAAATAAATTATGACACACAAAAAAATTGGCGTGGATTTGTTATAACACTACATTTGAATGTAAATGAATTTGTTACCACTTCCAACATATTCTTGACACACACAATTTAGTAAATTCAGCCAAATTTCATGCAAGTGATTTGAATGTTACAAAAATTAACATTTAGAACATTTAACTTGGAGACTAAGAAAACTGGACCAGCTAATTTCATAAAGGTATGTTACCAGATATCACAAATTATTTAAATTGAGTATAAATAATTACTTTAAAATATTCTAGGAAATGATGATAACAAATGCATCTTGAGTTCCTAAATCATTGCACTAATTAACATTTCATAAGTTCAGGGAATTGTTTATGAATATGAATTAATTACTAATTAATATGTAACCTTTCACTAAGTTATAACACATTTGTATCAACATCAGTCTTATATTAATAAAACATTGTTAAAAATATAAACAATGCAATTCTGAAAATTTCCCTGAAACTAAATAATAAGGCCAATCATAGTAAACCTATGTACCCATGTTTTGGTATATTCTTGTGCAAGAACATCCAAATGAATATTGATTGGTACCACAACAGATAAACAAAGAGTCAATATTCTCAATATGTAGCTGTCACAAGTTTTAGTTTTGCACATTTTGATTTCATTGTATAGACAAGATAATCATCCAGTTGCAAGTAAGCATTTTCCTATCTGAATAGAATTCATGTGGTTGAAATATATTAAATATATGTGATGGAGAAAAGTTATTAGTGTAAACAGCAATGGTCCTTGATTACTAAAACTAAAAATACTGGAGAGGAAAATGAAAAATAAATTTATCAAGAATTCTTTACCACTTGTAGGATATGACATATAACACGCTGTGATATGGGCTTATGTGGTAACTGTATCCTTTTTACAAATAATATCACATTAAAGTCCAATTGTTTAAACTTGTTTGATTTTGTCACAGATATAGAACAGCTCAATAATTTTCATTCCTCACTTTGAGGTGTGTGTTTCCTTATTATGCTTATGATACTCTGTATTACTCTCTACCCAGAAACGGTGTTGTGAAAAGTACCTGTATAGAAACATATTAACATTTACAAAACATATACAAATAAGGAAATAAAGGCAAATGCTTTAGTCAGTTTTATAGTCAGAATTATAAAAAGACACCAATATATATTTCATATTGTTTTCTGTTTTTTTTTGAGTGATGTAGCAGATTAAAAGGATGAATAGGCCATTTAGAAATCAAATGTGAAGTTTGAATCACCTAGTGTTTGCTATCCTATTCATTTTCCCTATAATCTCTCTTGATTTCACTACCACATTTGCCATGCTTATACTCTTTAAAATGCACATGCCATACTTTAATTAAGGCAACTGCTGGAAATAAACAAGCATTTGGTATGAAAACGAACACCGACTCTGCAAGTTCACCTTCCATGTTTGTTAGGTTTTGCTCAGGTTATAGCCTTAAGAATTGAAGAAAATAACTGCTTAATGTCTGAAACATTTAAAAACAAATATAGATATTTTAGACTCAATATAGACATAGAATATTATTTTCAAATATTTAAATGAAGAAATTTTAATCAGAAAAATTTAAATGATGGACAACATAGAAATATATGTATTACTTATCATATAAATAACATGTATTAAATAGTGAGTAAGTATCAAAAATTAAGTAACAAAGGGAGGAATGCTAAATTACTGTGTGTGAATGTATGTCACTGTGAATGAATCAATAAAAAATAAATTGTTTAGATTCAGGCAGGTAAATGTGAGTTGGGAGACCCAAAATATTTGTTGCTAGGAAGAAGCCAGGTGTCTCAGAATCTTGAGAAATGCAGAGGAGATGAAATTATATTACTGATAAAATGTACCAATCCATTTGACAGTGGCTAAATAAGAACAATTAGTTATGTTAGCCATTAACAAGACTGAGCTGCTGGCTGAATTTTAAAATTAATAACAAGTCTCTGTTTGCTTAGTTGGAAACTGCCTGGTGGGACACTACACACATTCTATAAATGGCATTCTTGTCTAGGGCTATAATTTCCACAGAGGTCCCAAAAAAACTTTTTGAAAATCTCAGTGCTCCAGCCCAGAACCAGAATCAGTTTCCTGATACCTGGCTTTGTGCGTGTGTGCTTTGTGCGTGTGCGTGTGCGTGTGCGTGTGCGTGTGCGTGTGCGTGTGCGTGTGCGTGTGCGTGTGCGTGTGCGTGTTTGTGTGTGTGTGTGTGTGTGTGTGTGTGTGTGTGTGTGTGTGTGTGTGTGATGCAAAGTCCTATGTGGTAACCTTAGTGGATTTTTAATGTAACATGTTAACAATATATAAAGCAAAAGAAAATATATTAAGAATCTTTAAAACTGTGATTTTCTTTTGAGTATTTGCAAGTAGTGGAGAGAAAATAATGGGCACTGGATGGTTTTTCTTCGCCTAGTTTTTATATCTCATGGAAATAATCAGAGTCACTGTATATTTCTCTTTGAAACTGATGTGCTGTGCTCTCTTCATATCAACAAAATTGAGGAGCAGCTTCATGATGAAGTGATTTTTCAAGAGAAACATTTTGATTTGATATTGGAGGATATAAAATCCTAATATTAGATGCAGTTATATTCTGAGTTCTAACAGTATGTGGGAATTTCCTGCATATAATTAAAAACTTTTTTGCTTCAACAAAACATAGCATACCATTTATTGTACACATAAAATTATGTTGAATCAGTGATAACATCTATATTATAGATGCCTTCCTTCTATTCAATTTCATGTAAGCTGTAGGAATGCCTATAATATCTTGATTTCACCTACCTATTTACCCTGTCATATTCTTCAAAATATAATGCCATAATATAAATCTAACCCATATATTAGGGCAACTGAGATAATCTAGAAGTATTTGTATGAAAGTAAACACCTAGTCTGCTGGTTCAATTTCCATGTTTGTATGTGTTGCTCAGGTTATAGCCTTGAGAATTGATTATTATCACTGCTTAAAGTGTGACATATTTAAGAAACCTATATAGATATTAAAGAGTTAACATATACATAGAATATTAATTGCCAATATTTTTCATTTGGGGATACTTTTGTAAACATTATTTGAATTTGACAGATTATTTTACATGTCAATACCAGTTCCCTAGGAGTGACCGATCTTTAAATATATCTTTGTCTCTGTGGCCAAAAACTTTGAAAAATCAATAACTGTGTTGTTTGTAAACAAGACCATGACTTGGAAGGAAAAACCTATGGTGATTTAATGAATATGAATCTTGAGAATATGAAAATGACAACACACACACACACACACACACACACACACACACACACACACACATATATATATATATATATATATATATATATATATATATATCTTCTTTATTTCTGCCACAGGCATACAGAAATAAATAGGTTCCTGATAACATATTGATAAACACTGATAAACATTGATAAAAGGACATCTGCCCTTTACTTACAAGTTTGGAAATAACATGGAAAAGAGTATGGAGGAACACTTAGTGGTAGGAAGGCAAATTTTAAGACCAATTTGGAAATCAGCATTGTTGTTTCTCATGAAAATGGGAAACAATTAACCTTATGATCCAGCAATTCTGCTCTTGGTATATACCCAAAAACTGACCATTCATACAGCAAAGAAATATGTTCAACTATGTTCTTAGCAGCATTGTTTGTAATAGCCAGAACACGGAATCAAAGTAGATGCACTTCAAAAGATGAATGATGGAGAGATGTGATACATTTACACAATGGAGTATTACCCAGCAGAAAAAAAAAAGAGTGAAATCTTTAAATTTGCAGGAACTGAATGGAACTGGAAGAAAACATCCTGAGTGAGTTAACTCAATCAAAGTAAGAAAAGAAAGGTATATACTTACTCAAATATATCTGTATTAGACTTATAGAGAAGGTCTACCAGGTTAAAATATACTACACTAGGAAACTGGAAAACAAGGCAGACCCCAAGAATAGAAGGCATGTTATCCCAAAGAATGGGTGAGTGAAAGGAACCCTGGAGCAAACTGGGAGCCTGGAGGGAGAGCAGAGTAGTGTGGGAAGGGGAGAGAGAGAGAAGAACAAGGGACAGGAGAGCAGGAGAAAACAGTAGGACTGAGCCAGGCAGGAAATGGTGGGGGTCAGAAATGAGACCTCTTGGTAGAGGGAGCCAGTAAGGTTTGGGGAGAGGTCTGTCACAGGAAACAAGTTAGGGGATCCACAGAGATGCAGCCAACTAAGAATCTAGGCAGTGGTGGAATGGGAGACATGATGCCCTCCCCCTATCATGTGATTGATAACTCTCTTGGTTGCCATTTCTAGAGCTTTTACCTAGTATCAGACAAAGCAGAAATCTGCACCCACAGCTAAACAATGAGCCCCAATCCTGAAATCCCGTTAATGAGAGGGAGGATGGATGAGCAAAGAAGCAAAGACTGTGCTCTAGAAACCTGCAGAAACAGTTGAACTGACTTAGTGAAAGCACGGAGACCTTAGTAATAAAACTAGGGAATGAGCATTGGAGCCGACAAGCCATCTGAATGTGGGTGACAGTTAGGAGGAGAGGGTCCTCCTTTAACAGTGAAACCAGTGTTTATCCCTGGAGCACAAATAGATATGGGCTCATATTCCCTATGGACGATGCTACTTCAACCCAGATAGAAGATAGTGGAACCTGGCCTTCCCCCAAAAGATGTGAGAGATTTTGGTGGTCTCATGTGAAGGGCCTCAATATTCTTGGGGATTGGGTGGTGGCTTGATTGGGGGCCAGCGGGGAGCATGTGATGATGGGAGGGACAGTTAAAGGGGGGATTGATATGTAACAAAGAGAGTTTCTTAAAAAATGACCCAATTTTTCCAGTCTCAGTTTTACTGCCAGATATAGGTATTCAGAGTCTGAGAGAGGAGGCAAATGATGTTGATACTGTTTAAAGCATATGAAAACAACTCAAATAAGAACAATGAAATACGATTTTTAATGGCTCTCTGAAAAATTCAATAAAACATACATGGCCAAAAAGGTCACCCCATGCCTAATATCTAGGATAGGAACGTGCTGATATATATGAACAAAAAACGTTAAAATATTTTCTGTATGAATATTTGACTAACAATACAACAGAGAATGCCAAGCTAAATCTGTGAGAACCTAATGTGAATAGGATGATAACAAGAGAATTTCCTGTGCTATACTGTGGTTTCAATCATAGAATTTGGTGACAGGGGAGAGTCTACATATAGTACTGATTGTAATTTATGTTAATCAAATTTTCCTGAAGAAAACTAGAATGCCATGGGCATTCAAATCAGGTATCTCCCAGGGGTAAGCAAAGAGAGAACTCACCCCCTAGTCTCGGCTATATAGTAAAAGTCATGAGAATTATTGTTCTTGTAGAAAGAGCACCACTTGAGGTCTGAAACAGGTATGTAACACCTTTAAAGATAATCAGTAATTCCAAAAGCAGACAAGTCCTTGCTACATAAGAGAGAGAATCAGATGAATCAGAACTGTAATACAAGGAAGCAAACAATCCCTAAAATTGCTAATTTCCATCATTTCAATCTCCTGCATATGTCAGGAATAATTTCATTTCTGTGCCAATTTTCAGTTTGGTTTTGGTAATACACAGTAGCTCATGGGAGCTGCAATGCAGCCAGAGACTGTCTTATAAGAAACTGTAATTCTGAAAACTTGTAAGTTCCCCTTCTGTCTCTCTGAATGTCTGTCTGTATTCAAATGTATTTGGAATCTTAACCTTAAGGAGAGTTATCTCAGTTCCACCAATGGAAAGCAAATCCTGAGGCACGCTTGGAGATCTCCTTCTGAGATGCTGATTCATTCCTCCCTCCCAACTAAACGTCTGCTGCCGCAGAAAAGATGAGACAGAAAAAGGATGAGAGGAAATACAATCATTTATAGAAGGCCCAATATACAATAATAAACCAAAGAGAAAAGCTTCCTGGGGTAAGTAGGGTTTAAAATATATCCAAATGCTTATCTTATATCCAGACTATCTAGTTGAAAGACTATCTATATGAAATCCTCCATCTCTGCCTTCTGATGGCTGATTTTGATTCTGTGCTGCCTGCTGCAGCTGGCATGTAATGATTTTTGATGCTACGTCAGATTTTACAAATGCACTTACTGATGGAATACGACACTTGAAATTCTCATTGTCTCAGATTCCTAAGTAACTATTCTCCCTAATTGTAGCCATTTATACTGTGTCCTATAAGGACACACTTAATTAGCACATGCATGTTTTTGATACGTATTGAGTTAGGAGTATATATTTTGCACATAATGCAGGTTCCAAGACTGAGTTTGTAATCACAGACACAAAGGCTGAAGGTGTGGATTCAGAGGCAGGGGCTCACGTTCTTCCCAGCATAGAGGAGCAGTTTCTCATGGCAGGAATGTGGGAAATCACACCATTCACATAACCATATCCTAGGTTTTAAATGCCCCTGCCACTACAGATATCAGGGATGTGTTTCCTTCTCTGGGGCTGTTATGAGCCAGGCTTGGCCTAAGTACAGCTAAGAGCTGAACTTAAGCCAGCAGCCTGACTGGCAAAATCCTCCAGCACGGTCATTTTTATTACAGATGAATGCCTCCTATTGGAGGAGGACATGAAGTTAGATATGCATTAGGGACGAATCAAGAGAGAGAACAGAAAGCCAGACATGGAAACAGATGACTGTAGCTCTTAGAGCTCTCCATCCCACCTGCTGATTCATCTCTCCCTCTGCCCTCCCTGTTTGTGTGAAACATAATGTGGAATTGACGTGGGAAGACAGGAACAAATACAAATTAAACAAGACTCTGCCACTATATAGCAGTAGACAGCACTTCCTGATGGTGCCCATTGGTTGAGAAAATTTCCTGCTCTTTGGAGATCTCCTTCAGCGCTGCTGATTCATTTCTCCCTCCCAACTAAAGTGTGCTGCTGCAGAAACCGTGGAATAGAGTGGATGATAAAAAATATACTGTATCCTAGATCCTGAATACAATAAACAAAAGAGAAAGGTATCCTTGGGTAAGTAGGTGTAAACATATCTCATTTCTTGTGACTATATCCAGGCTATGTAAACATAATCCTCCCTCTATTCCTTCTGAGAGATGACTGTGATTCTGGGATGCCAATTACAGCTGGCTTCTAATGCTGACTGAAATCATGTCAGATAACCCAAATGTCCTTATTGGGGGAATCTGACCCTTGATACACACGGATTCCAAGATTTTTAAGTAAGAGTTCTCAGGAATATGGTCATTATATAATGTATGATCCAGTGTCACATATGATCAATACTAGATATGTTTCTGGCAGATAGTGATTCAAAAATAAAATGTCCTTGCAGATAATGAAGTATTCAAAACGAGCACAGGGATATCAGATATTCAGATGAAACAGGGTCTTATGAGATAAGAGCAAATTACCTGCACTGCAAACAGCAGAAAGAGACTCGGCAGCACAGCACTGGAAATCCCACCGAATCCCTGTCTATCCTAGGTTTATATTGTCTCTGTCTCCTGCAGGTCTCTGGGACAGTTTCCCTTGTCTGCAGTTATTTACAGTCAGGGTTTGACTAATTCCAGCTAAGAGCTGGATATTAGCCGGGACCCTGACTGGAAAATTCCTCCCGTGCAGACATATTTATTACATCAGATTGTCTCCTAGGGAGGAGGGAATACATTTAGAGATGCATCATGAGCCAATAAGGAGAGAGATTCTCAAACTCTATAATGGAAACAATTGACTGCAGTCCTTGGAGATTTGCCTAGGAGCTGCTGGTTCATCTACCTCTCTCCCCTGCCTGTTCTTATCAAAGGAGCATGAATATTGAATATGCAGGACAGAATTAAATGTAATTTGCTTTCATAGCGACCAAGATCAGGTTTGCTGCACATTTTTTTAAAACATGCTAATTTGCAATAAGTTATTCCCTTTGGCTGAAATATGCCATTCTAGAATACCTAGTCTTCTATACTCAGAAAACATTTCTGTTACCACACTTCAATTATGTATTAGTATTTTAGAATACGAGTATGCCTCATTTTGAAAATTAGTATTCATTGACATATTGTAGGTTTAGAAATATCAAATGAGCATATTACTGACTGAGATTTCACCCTAGATGTTCACTCAATAAACATAAAAGTAAAATAAAACAGCATAATGTTTGGAACTAGGAACCCACACTGCTCTCCACTATATAGGTCAAATCATCCTCCTCCCTCCATTGTTATATATGGTCCTCTGTGTTCCTCCAGTTTTCAAATCTATTTTCTGAATACTTTGAATATTTTCTGATTAAACGTGAGATCATGAGCAAGTGCCGGGGCATTCATGTCACATATAATACAGTTACTACATCGTAGATGAAGTTACTCTCTATTCTTTCTCTGACTAAGAAGGTTTTGGATTTAAAACAATTAAACTATAATACACACAGAGAGAATAAAATATGTAATGAAATTTCCTTTGATAATCTATTTTTTCATGTTATCATGCAATTCTTAAATGAAACAATGTCAATTTTTTCATTTACTTCATGCTACTTATTGTGAACAATTGGATGTACTAGACAGAAAATTAGGAGCAATGGGATATTTCAATTTACATGTTTTCCATTTAGTTCACAAATATATTAAACACACAGTGTTTTACTCTTTCTTCCTGTGTTTCTCCATTTCATGTCAATGTTTGGGAGCAGCAGGATGAATAATAAAATGGGATTCCAGATGATTTGTAAGAAAAGTGTTATATATGAAAGTTGGGGAATATAAATTCTAAATTTTATATACAGCATTATTGAGATCAAACTTCGCAATGAAATTTCATGCATATGCTTAAAATTCTCCAATAAAGCTAAGCACAGTATCTTAACAGGCTCAATATTTTGCAGTTGCTTTATTGACACATAGTTGGTCACAGTCACCTACATACTTATATGAACTATGAATTTTGATATAGTCATGTCTGCTGAGAATTCTCTATTTATTTCTGCATACCTTTTTTAATTCATTGTTTGGTGTTTTGTTGGCTAGCTTCTTGAATTCATCTTTACTTTGTGTATCAGCCCTCTCAGGTGTTGTTGAAGATCTTTTCCCATTGTGTGGGCTGTCATTTTGTCTTCCTGACCTCAGCATAAACCTAGAAGAACTAGAGGAAACCATCCTGAGTGCTAATCCTGTCACAAAAATACAAACATGGAATGTAGTGTCTAATATATGAATTGGAGACATAGAGCAAAGGATTACCAGCCTACAATCCACATCAACAAAGTAACTAGTAAAAAAGGAGTGCCTCAAGAGAAGAATGCATGTTCCCCTGGGTATGTGGATAGGATCTCCTGTGCTAATTGGGAGAGTTGGGGAAGGGGAGAGGGAGCTGGGTAAAAGAGAAGTGGAGAATATTAAGGGAGAAGAGAGGAGTAAATGGGGTTGGGCAGGAGTTTGGGGGCAGGAAGGGACAGAAGGTGGATGGAAATGGGTTATCATGTACATGAAGCTTGTTTCTAGCTCCAAATATGTCTCATTAAAATTTAAAAAACAACATAATAAAGTAAAGTAAAATAAAAGGAAAGCAGTATGCTGAGAATATACCCTAGATTTACAAATTTCCATTTGAACTTCTTTCTGAATGTTTTGTGTACCTGGCTTTCCACAATATATCCATAAAATAAAAATAGCAAAATGAATATAACACAAAGACCAAATAGCTAACAACTCTTTATATCTTTGTATCCTTATTCCACTCAAACTATGGCATGGCCCTCAGTGTTACTCCATTTTAATTCTATTATATGAATACTTGTTGTAAATAACATCAAATTCACAACTGCCTTGGCATTTCTTCTATCATCCCTACACATATACTGCAGTAAGAACAGGATAGAAGAAATGCCTGCATATTCTTTTTCTGACTTAGTGTGAAGTTTCTATTAAGATAATGGAACACCAGTATGCACCTATGAATATATATATATATATATATATATATATATATATATATATATATATCCTGTTTATTCTATTCATGTTTTAAGGTGGCAGGCAAAGCCTGTATTAAGAAAAGACAATGGTTAATATGATTTTGTGGTATGAAACTATGATAGTCCTTTTGAGTAACTGCAAGTAGTAGAGAGAAAATAGTCGTCACTGGATTGTTTGCTTTACCAAGTTTTCTTTATCTCATCCCAATATACAGAGCCATTCTGTTTTACTGTTTGAAATTGTTTTGCCCTGCTCTTTTCATGTCAGCAATGAGAGGAGCCACTTGAGTAAGTAAAGGGGGCCTTAAAAAGACCTTTGAAAAAAATCGTGTTTGATATTATATTTCAGAATACAAAATCCCAATTTTTAGAAGCAGATATATTCTGAGTTCTAACTCTACATGGGAATTTCATATATATACTTTCATTTATACTGTGTGAATATATATCAATGTGATGGGCTTAATAAAAACCTGACTGACTTAGAAATAAACCGGTTAAGTTATGTGGGTGAATGTATTGTGTGGTTGCTGAGAAGAAGATTGCATTCTAGGAGTCATAATGAGAATACAGAGAGTTGAACTTGCTTTACTGAGAAAAGGTTTCTGCTTGCCAATGTTTAAGCAAGGAATGCCTATTATAAGAATCCATACAAAATGGTTAGTTGTGGGTTCCTGCATCTTCTTCCATCTTTTTCTGGAACAGTTGCTAGCTTTTCAGGAGTTAAGGAAGATGTAGGCTAGGCATCTGCTACTTTATGACTTCTATCTACTTATTAATGGGTATGTATGATATGTGTATTTCTGTGTCTGGGTTATCTCACTCTGTATAATTTTTTTTTCTATTTCTTCGGTACAATCAAAGTGAGGGAATATAGATGTTATAAACAAAGGTTTCAAGTCAGTAGTAGGTACACCCACACCATCAGCTGACCTGAGCAACTGAGAGATCACTCTCTCTGGTGGGAGCCTGCATAAGATGACCTAGACTACCAGAATATAAGAGATATTTGTGGAGCTAGGGTACTATATGAGGCCATTGGCAATGGTTCTATGATATAACAGTAATGCACAATATAACTGAGGTTCATTCTATATGAGAAGAAAACTTGCTCAGTCTAGACCAGGAGGGATGACTTGGTCTTTCAACTACCTGATGATGGGAAAGAGTTTCTAGACTTCCCAGGTGAGGATTTACACTCTCTAAGTTGAATATGGAAATCTGTGGGAAAATGGGGGCAGTGGGAAGAGGTAATGGTCGGGAATTTGGCCTAGAATGGAAAATATGAATTAATAATTTAAAAAGGAAAATCACAACAAAAAGAGGACCTACAACCAAGCTGTAGTCCGAGATTTCTGTGAAGTTATCAGTAAGATATTCAGCATGAGCACGGTTACAACAGTTTGCCATAACTCTGGTTTATAATCATGGATCCCTGCAGCCTCAGACATGAAGATCACACTCAGAGAACACTACCATGTTGCATCACATGCATTAGCTGAGCTGAATACTACTACAACTAAGAGAAAAGTTGAAAATCTGTCTCTTGCAATCAAAAATAAATGAAAAGAGTTGTTAAAAAAAGAAAAAGATCCAGACAGAAAATAATAACAGGGAGGAGTCAGTGTGCTTAAAAATATACACATACCAGTGAAGTTGGTGTATTTTTCACCCACAAACACATCCAAAAAGAGGAATGCTGTTCAATCTGCTGTAAATAAGACTACAAAATTGGATAAAATATTTTCTATCATGGTTTCTATACAAATAAGTTCATTTTATCAATTCTATTCACTATTAGGATACAGAAGACATATTGTAAATTACTCAGTAGCTAATAAACTTATAAACATTCTGCTTTACCCTGTCAAAACAGCATCTTAGATGTCTACAAAACATCAAGGCAAATTTGAAGTCTTTAGGGGCTTATTCATATGTAATAACTTACTAACCTTTAGGCATTTGTAGGGTTACTGGTTGTGACCCAAGCATGTCAGAATTTTTTACAGTAATTTTTTCATTAATAGGGCCATATATCATTGACAGGAAGAAAAACTTGCAACATAATAACCTAACTTCCCCAACATTGGTAGAATGATAGTGGACAAAAAACAGAACAATCATCTGTATCTTCCCTAAAGCCATATTATTATCTAATTTATCCTGAATATTTATCCTTACACCTGGGGGCAAGATTAGTTGTAACTGTCGTGAAAAATCAACATCATTTTACAGCAAATTTACACACATTCCCAACTGGTCAAATAGACAATAACATATTTTTAAAGGAAAACTGATTAATCTGCACAATCTCATTCATTTTTAGACTTTGAAAATATTGTATGCAATGGTCATATACCGACTGTTATCCAAGGAAAAGGGCATCTGTCATGAAGACAGTTATTTCTAAGAAAGATAGGGAATTAAGAACAAAAAGTTTTGAAAGTGTGAAACATTATACAAAGAAAATATAAGCAAAGAAACAACCAAAAAACTTTAGTACAATGACATCACATATTGTAATGCAAAATCAGATGGGAACATATGTCAATTCCCACAATTAGCCAAATATTCAAGTGCATATATTGCAAGGAAAATAGAAAGGATCTTATTCTACTGAAGCATAACTTCTATAATCCCTTTAATTCCAAAATATCAATGTTAAATCTATTATAAATAATAATGACAATCTGTATACAGTCTGTGTTAGTTATGTGTATATTTACATATTGATAATAAAATCATTGGGATATTTAGTTATTTTTAATTTAACATTTATTGTTGCAGGGATCTTATTGAAGAAGGAAACAAAAAGAAGTATGAAGTATTGTAAATACAGTTAGCATGCAAGAAATTCCATGATATGCCCACAAAATATAAACACGCATATACATACATACATATAATTTATATGAGAAAACTCAACATATACACTTATATGAATTTATGTAATTATTTGAAATCACTTGATATAAATCATAGTATATTAAGAGTGTTGAGAAAACTAGATTCCTTATACTGTGAAGGGATAAGAGAATGTTCTCACTCAGATGCCAGTAATGTTTTATTTGCTTTTGTTCTTGGACAAAAGGACACATATGGGGACACATTTGATATTCAGATATGATAATAAAAATATGATTAAAACATCAATTATGAAAGAACTATCCTATTGTAGGTATTGCTTTATGCTTATATTATCATAGCAAAAAAATCCATATGATGCCATTTAGAAGCTTCAAGTAACAAAATGGAAGTAAATAAGCATGTTAGTGGCTTAAAAGTTATCAGGAATGAAACTGCTGTCTCCCATGATCAATATGATATAACAGAGAAAATAGTGAGTGATATTTAAATGTATATTTGTCACTGTGGCCGAAAATTGAAAAAATATCAATAATTATGAGGTTTGTGATCATGACCATGAGATGGAAGGAAAAACACAAGCTATTGTAATAGCCAGGTCCTGAAGCTAGAATCTTAATAGATATTCAAAAGGAATTCCTTTCATTCTGCAAGAGGCATACAGAAATAAACTGAGTCCTAATGACATATTGTTATGAACACAAATAGGTTATTCCGGCAAAAGTAGGTATAGAACACAGCAATTTTTAAGTTCCATGAATAAATTTACAATGCCATAATTGTTGCAATAAGGGTTCCACCAGCAGGGAGTGAAGAGAGGCCTTTCCTAGTCTTTGTGATTTACTAATGACTGAAGAGAATTATTTTTGCAGATACTGCAGCAATTTAGGTATGAGAGTGGGATGTCATATTTTTAAAGACAACCAGTAGTTCAAGGCCCAGACATCTCCTTGATTCACAGGAGAAAGAATCAATGAATCAGAGCTATAATACAAGGAATCAAACACAAAGAGAAATTGCTAATATCCATGGGCTCTATATTCTGCATTTGTCAGGAACAGTTTCCTTTGTCTGGGTCAATTTACAGTTGGGTTTTTGTAACAGCCCAGAGCTAATAAGAACTAGAATGCAGCCAACATGTGTTTTATAAGAGACTGTAATTCTGACAACTTGTAAGCTCCCCTTGCCTCACATTGAAGGTCTGTGTGCATTCAAATGTCATTTGGAGACTAAACCAATAAGAACAGTGTTCTCAATTCCACCAATGGAAAGCAAATCCTGAGGAAAGCTTTGAGATCTTCTGAGCTGCTGACTCATTTCTCCCACCTAGCTTAACATGTCTTGCAGCAGAAACCACGGAATACAATGGATGAGGAGAAAAATAAAATTAATCCTAATGACTGAATACAATAAACCAAAGAGAAAAGCATCCTTGGGTAAGTAGGGATCTTTGTGCCTATATACTGACTATCAAATTAAATCCCTGCCCTCTCTGACTCTGAATGCTGACTCTGATTCCTGGGTGCCAAATAGAGCTGGCTTGTAATGTTTTCTGATGTCTCTTATTTGGAGATGCTGACATTTGAAATGCAAATAGTCCTTGATGGCTAAGTGAGAATTCTTCCCTATACACCCATTTTATAGTCTATTTTAAAGTGGCCCATATGATCAACACAAGACCCATTTCTGTCAGATACTGATTCAAAAGGCAATCTATTTTGCACATATTGCAAGATTCAAAAACACAACAGAATAGCATGTATTAAAGAAGAAACAGAGGCTTCAGAGGGAAGAGCACATTACCTGCACTGCAAACAGAGAGAGTGACTTAGCTGGGCAGCATGGGACATCCCACCAAACCCTGCATATCCTGGGTTTATATTGTCTCTGTTTCATGCAGGTCTCTGGGACAGTTTCCTTTCTGTGGAGTCGTTTACAGTCAGGGTTTGACTAATTCCAGCTACAGGCTGGATATTAGCCAGGACCCTGACTGGAAAAATCCTCCAGTGCAGACATTTTTATTACATCAGATTGCCTCCTAGGGAGGAGGGAATACATTTAGAGTTGCATCAGCAACCAATGAGGAGAGAGATCTCAAACCCTGGAATGGAAGCAAATGACTGCAGTCCTTGGAGATCTGCGTCACAGATGCTGATTCATTTATCTCCGTCCCCTCCCTGCTTTTTATCAAAGAATGAGGGATATTGAATTTCAAAGACTGAATTAAATGCAATTTTCTTGCATATTGATCAAATTCTGTTTTGCTGCACATTTTTTAAACCGCTTTGTAGGTTTTCCTTTGAGTGAATTATGCCATTTTACAATACGTAGTCTTTTATACTCTGACAAATTCTGTTACCACATGTCTCTTATATCCTGATATTGTAGATTATCAGTATGCCTCATTTTTGTTTTGTTTTTGAAATTAGAAGCTCCTTGTTAAAAAGCCCATCTCAGAAAAAACTAGAGTTTTTTAGCTATGGACACAGAAATTGCTAGGCAAATAATTCTAAAGGAAAATTCACAAATTATAAGATTTGTGGCCCAAATATACCATATTCTCTCGGCAAGTTTTGATATTTTAACAGATGTCCAGCTAGTGCCTCCACCGTCTGAACAAACAAGAATTACATACAAAAGGAGAAGTTAGCAATTTGCCTGTTTTTATCTTGTTACATTATGACACATTATTTTGTATGAATAGCTGAGGCAATATAATATTTACTAATAGAATTTTTTTGAAAGATCAGCCTAAGCAGCTTCACATTGTTGGCACAAACCTTTAATCCCAGCTCTGGATTGGCAGAGACATGTCTGTCTCTGCGAGTTCAAAGCCACCCTTGTCTACAAGAGATAGTTTCAGGATAGCCAGGGTTGCCCAGACAAAATATTTAACAAACAAACAAAACAAACAAAAGCCAGAAAACCACCAAGGATTTAATAGCTCATCTCAAGAAAGCTGACAGGTTTACATGCAAGGTAGGAACAACTTCCTCATGGCTTATACAAAATAAAAATCATTGTGTTTTTACAAGGGTATTTTCTCTAAATGTAACATTCATTATTACAATAGAACTTTGCTTCTAAAGCTTGTAATTGCACTTGTTCCTTTCTGATGTTTTGAGAGCTAGGCCATATCCATATGCTAATATGGATAGAGACAATCCAACCCTAGACAGAAGAGTATAAGCAATTACAGAATGTTGAAAGCATTAAAAACAAAGTAATCTTCCCAAGGAAGAGCTTCTGGTAGGTTTCCTATAAGTGGTAAGTCCTTGAGTCATAGAGATACAATTTACATTATTCAGACTGAGAACATAAAATAAAAGAATCCAGAGTCCATGAATTTGAAGGAGAACTAGTGTAGGTGGGGAACATGGACACATTTGGAGGAAGAAAATGGTGAAGTAATACAAGTATATTTTAATTTGAATGTGTATTTAAAATGTGAATGTGTATTTAATTTGAATGTGTATTTAAAAATCTCAAACTCCTAAATCAGACATATTTTATTGACAGTACAGAAAATATATGGAGTTTTTGAAATGCTGAAACAAAATTTAGGGGCTGATGGTGAGTGAAGGGACCAGTTCCCCATTTCAGCAGCCATGACAATCTAACATGTGCTTGCCTGACCCTGCCTTGGTCACTAGGAGGTCAGATGTCTGCCTCGTGGCAAGGAACCAATCAGAAATTAGCTGCTGGTGCTATGCTTTACAGCTCTGGTTGTGCTTTATGGGCAACTGCACAGCAATGACATGCAGAGCATAGCAGTCACTCTGGGAAGGCCTTTGGGCCATAACAACCAGTTGATCAATCAACATAGGGTAAACACTCCAAGCCTGGAGAGACACCAATCCTGAACCTGTGCATACCCCTAGTCACTCCCCTTTATGCTGCCCCATAAGATCTCTAAGTTGTTGCTTCGCCCATCTGCAATGATGGATGGTGAAAGGCTCGAGCTATCATGGGGTTAGCTCCTTCAACAACTACAATAATGCCTCGGGCTGTTTGCATCAAGCTTTTGACTCTACCTTGTGATTGGGGTCATTGCAGTCCTGAACCAAGATCCTGGGGGCCTGAGCCTCTGGGTACTTTCAGTGACCACATTAGCTATGGAAAAAGAAACTTGTTGCTGTCTTTGTGTTTTCTGGTATAAATGTAAATTTTATTATAAGCCAAAATCCAAAACAAAAAACAAAAATAGTTCAAATATTTTTACTGTCTAATTCTAACAGCAGACAGTCACTTGTGGACATAGCTAAGAATTTAATATTAAAACCATTTCATGGTTAAATCTGTCAAAAAGTTAAAACTAGTAACCCTGGAAATTGACAACATAAATTTAATAGTCACCCAGATGATAATGATTTTAAACACATCAAGGATGCTTTATTTTTTATATTCTTACAAAAAGACATTAAAAGATTTTTAATTGTCCAAACTTATGTTTATAAGATATTTATGCTTCTGTTATATCGTTAATATTTATGCTTAAATCAAAAGTGCTAAAATTTAAGATCATAGCCATAAGTTCCATATGTTAATAAAAAATTAAGCTGTTTATTTCTTATGGTACAGTAAGACAATGACCTAAGTTTAACAAAGGGCTTAAAATAACTGCTAAGCCCATAGGTCTCAATTCTTTAGAGTTTTAAAAACAAAACTCTTTTATAAGGGTAGCCTAGGACCATCTATATGTCAGATGTTTAAATTGATAAGAACAAAAAATTTTAAAGGTAAACCTGACAATATAAAATCTCAGTTTTATAAAAGTTGCTAACCTGTTATAAGATGTTAAAAAATACAAGTTACTAGCCATTCTTATAAATGAACAAGTTGCCAGACTTACCTAGGCAGACTTCTAATACTACAGAGATCTGCAGAATATGGCATTTAAAATGTTAACTAAAAAATTATAATATCAGACAGAGAATTCCAGATCCTGACAGTGATCCAAGGTCTCTAAAGAAGATTATGGGGCTCCATAGATTGTGACAACGCTGACCAGTGAGCCTGATGCTCAGATGCTACACATGCTGCCAGGCAGGACCAGGCTCAGACTGTGGACAGGCTACAGGACACTGGAGAATTGATTGCACCACCTTTGCCTAGACAAAATAAGGTCAGTCTTTTCGATGTCCCTCTTCCACAGAGAGAAAAAAAAAAAAAAACCTCTCACTTTATGGACTTGGCAAAGATTTACTTCTGCCCCCAACACTATTGAGACTTGGGTATGGCCAACTTTATATGGACTGGACTCTGTCATTTTTAATAGATTCAAAAACTGTATAAAATTTATCCTTCTCAGATTTCTGATCGTATTAATGGTTAAACTATACCCAGCTTAATAGCTCATTTAATAAAGTTCTGATAAGCTGACAAAACCAACTACCTTCTGTTCAGTCAAAGCTCAAGGTTTTTAGATTTACTTTAGTTGTCATCATGTAAACTTAAAGGGCTTTTCATCAGGCACTTCTGTCCAATCAATACCTGACGCTCTGGACAGAAAAAAAAAATGTACAAGCTTCTAACCTAAATCTGTAGTTTTTGCTAGAACTCAATGGTATAAATATATTTCTGCTGTTCTACAGATACCCAATATCTGCTTTTTCTACAATAAAGATTTCAACACAGATTAATAATAATGAAATGTCTAAAATTTCTATGTCCTTATATAATAAAGTTCATACAAACTTCAGAGGATCAAAAGTCATAAAACTTGGATCCACTTCTCACAGGTAAAAAGGACTCCAGAAAACTACAAAACTGTTGTTATCCCATCTATTTCTTTCTGAGGATGGGGTTTTCTCCCTTGTCTTGGAACTCCTGTACTTCTTGATCACTAAAAATATGGGCCTAAAATTTCAATAAGATATATAAATTTTAACTTCTGTTCCCAGTTTAAACATGTCTCAACAGATTTCCACTTCTGGCAGACAAATATCAGTTGCTGACTACAGCCTGCTCCTAAAGACTGTGAGCCCTAGACTTGCTATGGATGTGAACCAGTCCAGCTGATATGGGCATCCCATATCTCTTCAACAGGGTCTGCCAACCAGAAGCTCCTGATGGATTCCCCATTGCCTAAATTCAGTTTTTTTTTTTTTTTTTTTTTTTTTTTTTTTTTTTTTTTTTTTTGCTTTTGACTAGCATTTCAGCCTTCTTTGTCCCGAACTTCATCCCAAAGTCAGCAGGAAGTAGCATGGGAAAGAATATGTCGCCCATTTTCCCTGGTTAAAATGCTAAGTCAAAAGGAACTAACTCCCTTACATGGGTGAATGCCAATATCTCTCACTCCCTGATGGGGACACCGGAGAGACAACAATTCCATGATTACTCTATGCTTCCCTAAAAGAGGAATGTTGTTTCTATGTTATCCATTCTGGAGTTATTAGGGATTCCATGGCCAAGCACAGAGAAAGACTCAACCAGCAGCGAAAGGAACATGAGTCCCAACAAGGCTGGTTTAACAGCTCCCCTTGGCTCACTACCCTAATCTCCACCATCTTAGGCATTTTGGACAATGCATTTTTAATCACCTACTCTGATTTATTAATTTATGGATTTATTATCCATAACCCAAGCACTAGTTCTTAATCAGCAATATCAGGCTCTCAGGCAATTAAAAGGACCATAGGTTTTAGCATTAAAACCTCACAAAAAATGGGGGAATGAAATATTTTAGTTTGCTGAGAGAAAAAGTTTTAAAACATTTTAGCTCACAGAGAGTAAAAGTTTCTCACAGGCCTTGGCCCATTACAAGGAAGGTGGCCGCAACCCCGGGCACATCCTATGGTTTAGACGGGGGCAATGGCCAAGACAACCCTCTTTGGGTCACACCTGGCTGGCCAACAGACAATCAAGGACCTTCCAGGGTACGTTCAGTGGTTTTTCCTTTGTAGAAAAGCAGGTCATACCTGGGTGACCACTCTAACATGACATCATACTTTGCAATCAATCACTTTGTACCCCTTGCCTGTATGCTGATCTTCGGTTTTTTCCTATATAAGGGGCCTGTAACCCTTGCTGGGGTGTGCAGCTTTCCCACTATTGCTGACACCCAAATGCTCATTTGTTCAATAAACACTCTTGCTTTTGCAGCTCTTGGTCTGGTTTCTGAGTCTTGGGGGCTCCTTAGGATCCTGAGGCCCTTAGGGGTCTGGGGGATCTTTCAATATGTAGTTATATTTAGTTCATATTTCACATGGCAATTTCATGTAAATGCCTGAACATTTTTCCCTAAATGAAGCTAAGCACAGTATCTTAATTGGCACAAAATTTTGCAGTTACTTCAATGACCCATTTTAGGTTATAGTCACCTATCACCTAGGTACTTATATTTAGTATCAAATGAGATATAGCCATCGCTATACTTATCTTGGCAGAACATAGAAAACTTAATTTCTTGATATGCTTTGAAAATCACATGGTGGATTCTCACATATATCCCCTATATTGAGTCACTTTGTGAATGAGAACAAGACTATGGTATGAAATTTAGCATGACCCCTCTTGGTTCAACTCCAATTGTCATATGGTTATCTTCACTTTCTAGCTCTGAACATTCAGAAGGAATTCCCTGCATAATATATTAAATATTAAGTAATAAATGAAGATTGTATTTTTGAATAAACATACAAAATATTTTTCAACTTTTTATGAATATATTTTAATGATGAACATGCAAATCATCTGGCATGTTAGGGCTTTATTTCTACATCATCATATAAATAAAATATCATTTATAATGTGTGATTGTGAAAAAGTAAATAAAAAGAGTGTGTTGTAATTTCATGTAAACTGTGTGAATATATGTCATTTTGAGAGTTGTAATAAAGATGCTGACAAGTATAGAGGTTCACAGGATAAAGTTATGAGGGAGACTCAACAAAGGGAGGTGGTCCAGCCTTGAGGGGAGAAGTAGAAAGTGATGACCTTGATTTACTGACAAAAGGTACCAATCATGGTGGAAGAGCATCCATTAGAATTGAAGCTTAACGCAAAATTTAAGAGTTATCTATTATGCAGCCTGAGATATTGCCTGAGCATTTGTAATTAATAATTAGATTTCTTGTGGTCATTTGGAGGCTGTCATTTGAGGCACAAAATTATGGATAAAAATGGTATTCCTACAAAGGGACAAAATTTCAACAGAACTAAAGATTGATTTCAAATGATTCTAATACACAAAATGGAGCCAAAACAGCTTCAGGATAACTTGTTTTCATTGACCAAACTTAAGGCTAGTGAAAAACTGAGGAATGACCCTTAATCTCAGGCTCTACACTAGGTGATAGACACATAAAGGGAATGGCTTATCTCTGAGCTCAAAAACAGGGCTTTGGAGCAGTGATCAGGAAGCTACTCAGTGTCAGCATGGACCCAACACCTTGCCAGACCTTCTGCTGTAAAGATGGCTCCCTGATACCTCAGCCATGAAGCTACCTCTGTGACATCCTAGGGTGGAGTTCCCAGCTGCAAATGCTATGCTCCAATGTATGCAATAATCTGAGCTGTATTTTACTACAATTAACAGAGTAGTTGAATTTTTGTCTCATGCAATCAAACAACAAAACAAAGATTTAATATATATCTAGGCAAATGTATCCAGTACACATGTCATAGTGTGTTTAGGTATACACACATACAAATGATTCTTCTATTGTTTTACAGCCCACAAATATATCGAAGAAAGAACAACACTGGTCAGTCTTCTGTAATTTAAAAACCTCATAATATAAAAATTTTATGCTCTATTACTATTCCTACAAAAGTATTGTCATTTTGACAATTTTTTCTCTATATCATGGGGACAGTAAATCAATCCATTAATATATCTCAGCAAAATACCCTGTGAGAACACAATGGTAACAAGACATTTTTCTGTGCTATATATTGTTATCACCCCATAGCCTAGGGAGACAGGTATAATACTATCTGCAGATGATACTGCTTGATATTTTTAACTCAAAATTTTCATAAATGTTATTAAAATTCCATAGCCATATGGAAAATGCATCTCTTAGGAAAGAAAATAGAGCATGACCACCTAATCTCTGTCAGATACTAAAGACTTAAGTATGTTCCTTGAATTTACAGCATCACTTCCAGTATCAGACAGTGATGGAGCATCTTTAAAGAGAAACAGTATTTCAGAAGCAGGAATCTACTTTGATGTACATGTTACAGGATCAGATGCCTCAGAACTTTTCATACTATACTCCTGCAAAGCTTGGAATCAATGCTGAAATTGCTAATATCCATGGTTTCTGTCTCCTTTGTATGACATTAATAGTCTGCTTTACCTGGGATAATGTAAAATTTTCTTTTTTGAGATAGGTAACCACAATTGGTATCTGGAATGTACCCAGAGATTCCCTGGTAAGAAATTATCTGCTGACAATGATATTAGCTCTCTGCCTCTGACTGAAGGAATGGGTACATTCAAATTGTGCATAGAATAGGAACTAAGGAGTGTTATCACATTTCCACCAGTGGAAAGCAAATACTAATGTAACATAGGAGATCTCCTTCAGAGCTTCTGGACCCATTCGTCCCTACCATATAATCATGTGCTTCAGCAGAAACAAGGAAATTGATAGTCGATGGCAGGAATAAATGTAATTTGTCCTGTGTCCTGAAATATCATAAAAAAGAAAACAATCCCATGTTAACTAGGGTGTGAACTTCCATCCTGTCACCTTTTCCTATGATTTGGCTATCTCCTTGAAAGCCTCCCTTTCTGCCTTCTGAGTGCCGATTTTGATTCTAGGCTGCCAATTACACATTTCTGAGACATTCTCTGATATATTATGTCAGATGCCACAAATGCACTTATTTGTGGAACATGACACTTGATCTGCACAGATTCTCATGTGCCTATTTGGGAATTTCCCCTGATATAATCATTTATTGTTTGTAGGACCTCAAACCAAGCATATGAACATTTCATGCCATGTGTTTGTCAGGTATTGATTACCAAAGTAAACCTAACGTGCATGTAATGCAGGACGAAAGACTGACCAAGCCATCATAGATATTAAAGTTGAAGCAATAGCTTCAGGGACAGGAAAATATTCCCTTCAAAGCAAAAAGGATCAGTTACTCATGGCAGTGTTGTGGGAAATCACACCAATTCCCTGAATATGCTAGGTTATTATTGCTTGACACCTATATGTGTCTGAAGAGTGTTTTACAATTCTGGGGTTGTTTATATTCAGGCTTTGGTTAAACACAGCTATATGCTGGAGTTTAACCAGGAGCCTGAGTGATAAAATCCTCAAGTGCAGACATTTTAATTAGATGAGGTTGTGTCTTATTGCAGTAGGGCAAGATTCAAATACAGATACATTAGGAATGAATAAGTAGAGAGATCTCAAATTTATTAGTGCAAATCAAAAGGCTGTAGCTTTCTTGGAGTTCTCATTCAGAGATGATAATGTACATCTCCCTTCTCACTGTGTGCTGTGAAGAAACATGCTAACAGAATGTAGAATATAGGATAAAATATAATTTCCCTTTTGCTCTGCCACTGATTTAATAGTAAAAAAAAAATGTCTAATGATGAGGTGGTGGTGGCACACACTTTTAATGCTAGCCCTTGTGAGGAAGAGGCAGGTGGATCTCTGTGAGTTCAGGGCTGCTCTGGTCTTCAAAGAAAGTTTCAGTACAGTCTCCAAAACCTAAAGTGAAAACCTGTTTGGAAATACAAGAAAAAAGTATTCGTGTAATGGAGTCAGATTTGCTGTTCAAGATTTTAGCTGCTTTTGCCTAGATTCTGTCTACCTACAGTAAAGCTGCCATTCCTGCCTGCATGTGTCTGATTGTGACTGTGAGCTGCAAAGGGCATTGGTCTGCTATTATTGTGATCTGTTACTTTCAGATTTTATGTATATATTGCTTATGAAGTTGAATATACTTAAAATAAATTCTCTATATAGGAAGTTATATAAATATAATTGTATAATATATTATGTAATTATAATAAAAATATAAATTTAACGTTGAATAAAAGTTGAATATAGTATATAAAATATTTATTTTATATTTCAGAGTGTGCCAGAGTGTTATATTAATAGCTGCTTGGCTGTTTTGAAGCAATTTACTTAATACTTCCAGCTGAATTATACTTCCATATATTATCTTCATAATAAAATATATTATTAATTCAGTATAGAAATAAATAATTTTAAATATGATTATTTATCAATAATTGTGTTTGTTATTATTATGTGATTGACTCTTTAGGTTTCCAAGTTTCTCTCATGTTTTTATTTCTCAAATGCTATTTGCATTAACAAAATACTCATGAATATTTTCATTTCAATGTTATGCTTTGAAGAATCCATGGTATTCCCAAAACAGAATTTCTCTCAAATTGCCAATATCACGTTTACATCAGAAGCTGACATTTTTTTCCTCTCTTTAATAAATACTGAGTTTATTTCAGGCAGTTCATTGTCTGTCAATCAATATGGAACCATCTACTGGAAGATGAGCAGCTCATCATAGCAAGCATGACTGAAAAAATATCCAACTATCCTCCTCATTTATTTATCTGATTAAATCAAAGAGCCATTCTAAGAAGAATTGGCATAAATTACTCCTGTCCATAGGCGTAGTAGAATTTTTGAGGGCAAGATATAGAAAAAGGCTTATGTGATTCCAGCTTTATGTTGATAATTCCTGAGTTAAATGACTTTATATATAAACACATATTTGATTTATGCACATTTTCCTTAATACTAGCTGATTTGAGATAAGTTTCTCCTTGGAGTAGATTGTGCCATTCTAGCAAAGGTAGTAATGTATACTCAGAGCACTTCCTATTACCAAAAATATGTTATGTCCTGTTTTTTAGAATAAAGTTTGCCTGGTTTGCAATATGAGAATTCATTGGTGTGTTTTGGGTTTATAAATTTCTAAGGGAGCATGCTGCTGACTAAGGTGTCTTTCTGGCTGCCCAAATTGTAACTACAAAAAATATCATACTGAGTTAAACTCAGAGACCACACTGCTAACTACTCTACAAATTATTGTACTTTTTCCTGACTACACATGATATGCTACTCTATGTTCCTCTACATTTAAATTCTACCTTTTGATTGCTTGATGTAAATATCAGGAATTGAGCAAGTTTCTCTGCTATTCCACTCTCATCCCCACACTTACAATTCAATACAATAAAATAAGAGCAGTATAGAAGACAGTAATACATATTCTGCCCCATACTTAGAGAGAATTGGAAATTAACATAATGGAACTACAGTATGCATATATGGAAAATTATTATTAAATTTCCCATTTAATCTATGTGTCTATTATGTTACCAAGTCACCCAAAAATATAGGAAAATAAAACATTTACTCATAACTCATTGTTATTAACTGTGGAGTTTGCTTTGAGAATTTATATGTAGCAGACAGAATGATGAGTGCTAGCATGCTTCCTTTAACCAGATTTTTCTAGTCTTATGGTTATAATTAGAGCCAAAAGCTTATAGTCTTTGAAATTACTTTGCTCTGCTTATTATTATATGTCACCAAATGGAAGCAGCAGCATGAGTAAGTAAAGGCATTGTCTAAGGAATTTTAAGAAATAGTTTTTTATATGATATATGGATATAAAAAATCCAAATTTTAGGTGCAACTATATTCCGAGTTTGAGCTGAATGGGGTAATATCATTCATTATTTTAACCATTATTTCCTCAAAAAAACTCAAGAAAATTCTTACTTTGCACATGATATTGTGAGTTGAATCAATGATTAAGTGTTGGTAACAGGCACCATTCTTTCTTGTATCAATACAATATTAATTATCGTATTGATAATTCTTTATTATCCCACAAGGGCTTACACATGGTTTTATAATTATTGTAATTCCCCAAAACAAATAAGAAATCAACTTCTTTTTACTTGGCAAAACTCAATCCTAGAGCATACAGAGGAATAAATCCTTTATAACTGGATTCTGGCTGTGTGCTTGTGACCTAAACAGAACGTCACTTTTAAGAGGACATAGATACAAAGAAATAATGGTGTATTGGAGCAGGTATCGGCAAGGCAAACTGCTCATTGTGAAATGGACCCCACAAATTCCCAAGGCTTCATCTGTAAGCATGACTCCCTGAATCCTAAGCTCTGAAACTACCACTCACAAAACAAGGGCAGGGGTGCTCTCAAAAATGCCAAGCAGTAACACATATACTAAGCTAAGCTCTACTAATGCAACTAACAACTAACACAGCACTTGAAGATATGTCTCCTATCCTAAAAGAACAATAGAGATGTTTATTAAAGATAGACCCAGACCAAAAATCAAAGCTGGAGACAGGTTAAAATGTATATAAATATAAATGTACCAGTTCTTTTGGAACCAAATAAAATATATCCAATATGATGGTGAGCAGTCTCCTGCATATAAAATTTAAAATATGTAAAATTCTTGTTCTATTATTTTTCAAAAAAATAAGGTCATTAAAAATTTTGTAACCCTTTTAGGATCTTAAGACAGAACTATCAGTTACTATCGATGCTACTTTTATTAATTATGGTCATTCTGCTTTATTAAGGTGAAAATTGCAGGTAAGAAGACTATAAAACTTAAAAGTGAACTTCAAAAATTTACCAACTGCCTAGATGATTAAAATTTACCAACATTTAGCCTTTCATACAATATTACTCTTTTAGTAGCTAAAGGGTTGAGCAAATTTATCTCAAACATTTTTCTAGTAATGCAGACATATATCACTGTCAGGAAGACACACCTTCACCAATACAATAGCTTAACTAGCCCACATGGCTATGAAATTAGGTGACCAGAAAGTTTCCTTCATCTTCAAATTCTTCGAACCACTATAATTTCTTGCTGTCTTATGAAAATTTACCTGACAAAGTTTATTATCTAAAGGAAAATGAAATCTTCCATTAGGCCATTGACTTATAAAAGAGATAGAAATTTAAAAGTAAAGGTTTACAAAATGTAAAGGACAACAAAACTAAAAATGATAACAAAAAATCAACCAAAAAGGTTAACACAATGAAATAACATATTATAACTCCAACACATAAGGGGATTCTTTCAAATTCCCACACTTAGGAGAAAACCAAAACACAATATTAGAAACTATGTATGGTAGAAAAGATATCTTTATATTGAATTATATATTAAATAGACTTTTCAATTCCAAAAGGTCAGTATTAAAAACAGCTATACAAAATCACATTCTGTAAACAGTGTGGGTTAATTGTTTGTACAATTGTATATGTTAAATAATATAAAGTATTAAAATGTATTAACTGCATATATTATAGTGAAGGGGAAAAGATAGAAGGATGAAAAACTAAAAATGGATTACCCATATATAAAATTCTGAACTATGACAGGAAAATATACACATGATAATATAAACTTATGTGTATATATATGTGTATGTGCAAAGAAAATTCAAATTACACACATACATAAAATTTTATAACTATTTGATACTAAATGAAATGCATCATATTATATTTGGAGAGATATTGTGAAATCTTAAATCTTCATAATCTCACTGGATGTCAGATATTTATCACAATTTGGCCACTAATATCTAGTCTGTTTTGATTCCTGGCCGAGGCATTCATATAGTACCATAATTCAGCTTCAGAGACAACATCAAAAATATGCTTTCAACACACAGTATGATAGGAAGAAGTTATTTTTGATGTCCCTAAATACTTAAAGTCTTTATAAAACAGAACTCTATCTGCTGCTATTTAGAAGTTTCACTGGGCATACTGATTCAATTATCAGTCACAAATAAACTGTGCTGTTCCAGAAAAAAAAAAAAAACAAGTTGATATTGGATGACATGAAATATGTAATTTATACTGGGTCCTAAATACAATAATCAAAAGGGAAAACATTCCAAGGTAATATAGATGTGGTCTTATCCATCTATTTTTGCTACACCCTGGATATCTACATGAAAGCCTGTTTTCAAGCATTCTGTCGGCTGATTCTGAAACAAAGTAGCCACTTCCAGCTTTGGATTTCATCTCCGCTATATTGCATCATAATAACCAAATGCATTTATATATGGAATCTGGCATGTGAACATCACAGATTACCAGGTGGCTTATTGGAAGTTGATGCTGACATAAAACTTTTCCTATTGGGATGTTCAAGGGAGCTTGTGATTCATATACGCCATGTTTTTGTCATGTATATATTATCAAAGTAAATCTTCCTTTCATAGTATGCAGGATCAAAGACTGACACTGTGTTCAAAAATATTAAGGCTGAAACAGTAGCTCCCTAGACAAGATCACATGTCCTTCACAGTAAACTAGAGTATTAACTCTTAACAGGATTGTAGGAAATCTCACCAAAGCCCTACCAATCCTTGGTTTTGAATTTCTCTGTCTCCTACAGGTCTCTTTTGCAGTTTTCCTTCTTAGAGTAGTTTATAGAAAGACGTTGGCTAATGCCAACTCAGACTTAGATTTTATGCAGGAGCCTGACTGTAAAAAACTGTTCAGTGTAGACCATTTTAGTAAGTCTGATAGCCCCCCATTGGAGGAGGACATGCATTCACTCAGTGATGATTAGGAACCAAGGATGAGAGAGATATCACAACCAGGAATGGAAAGCCCGAGACTCCAAGTAACTTGGGCTGTCAACTGTGCTTCGACTCTTCTATTTAGGCCTCCTTCCTGCATATTGCAAAAGAAGCAAGTTAATGAAAATGGGGCCACTGGATAAAATAAAAGCTGCATTGAGATAGACATTAATTTAATAGTAGATAACACTCACCAATGGTAGCTATAGGACTGAGCAAGTTTCTAGTTCCTTGTTCCTAAACTACAGCTTACAATGAGAAATCTTTCACTCTTGCCTGTATTTTCTGATTGTGACTCTCAGATTCTCTGTGCATCAAGATGCTTCCTCTTTGTGATCTGTTTGTGTACATTTCCATGTCACTTATTTTCATTTTGTGGAAATCTAATCATAATGTGTTACTGTATATATTATCATACAATATATATTGTATGATTAAAATATACAACTTTATTTTACTTAGTTGAATTATAAACCCTAGCACATTTTTCCTATTGGTGAGCCATATAAAATTTTCTTGCATTAAATAAAGAAAAAAGTGTTTTTTCAAACCCTCTTCAAAATAGGCACAACGGGAATATAGTATCTTACATTGTCTTCATAATAAAAAATAAATTGAGTTTAATTATTTTGGAAAACAATAATTTTATATACATTAAAATTCTCAACCAATTTTCTGTCTGTAGTAAAGCCTAATATGAGATAGCTTGGTCATATTTGCAAATAACCTTCAGGATTTTATTTCTGAGAAGTTATTCATAAAAATATTGATTCCTGTTATATAATAATAATAATAATAATAATAATAATAATAATAATAATAATAATTTGAATAATTGACAAAATCACAAATAATAGAAATTGTCTCCAGGTTCCAAAATCACCTTTAACTATTAAGCTTTTATTCTATATCTGTATTTTATAGTAACTGGATTCATTTATGGCAGTTCTCTGTTGATCAATATACAACCATCTACTGAAATATTAGTAGTCATTCATCCCAGTTGTTCCTGAAAATATAGTTCAAATTTTCATCAATATTACCTCATTAAATCACTGAGCCACTATAATTATCTTTCCTTAATTAGTCCTGTCCGTAGGAATATTGGATTTTTTAGTTCTACCAACAGCACAAGATTAATGCATTTATTTCTGCTATTAGAAATCCATGAGCCAATGTATTCACAAAACAATTGAATACCTGTTTTTTTTTCTTTTTTTTTCTTTTTCGAACTTTTTATTTGAATTAGAAACAGGATTGTTTTACATGACAATCCCAGTTCCCTTTTCCCACCAGTCCTCCCCTATCACCCCCGCCAACTAAAACCTTATCTGTCACATATCTTTTCTTCTCCCCCTGGATGGTGAGGCCTTCCATAGGTTTTCATCAGAGTCTTTCATATCCTTTGGGATAGGGCCTATGCCCAACCCCGTGTGTCTTGGCTCACAGAGTATTCCTCTATATGGAATGTGTTCCCAAAGTCCACACCTATGCTAGGGATAAATACTGGGCTTCTACAGGAGGTTCAAAGATGATCAAATACCTGTTTGATGTAGATGTTTATTAACACTAACTGATTTACCATAAGTTTCCTCCTTGAACAGGAATATGCCTGGCTAGCCTTGCTGAATACATAAATTAATGAGAGACCTTCCCGTGTAAACGATTTTTTTTTTATGTTCTGGACTTGTATATTACCAGTATGCTTGTTTTGAATGTGAGTATTCTAAGAATAAACCCTAGGTTTGCCAATTTTCAAATTAACCATTTGCTTACTGAGGTATCAGCATGGCTGTCCACAGTTAAATAAAATAGCATGAAATATAATTCAAATCCAAATTGGAAAAACCTCAATAGATCATTGTATTCTTCATTTTCCCTAGTTGTTATGAAGTGGTCTTTAATGTTCCTTCAGTATTACAATCTATCTTCTGACAACTGGATATAAATGTCAGTGGCAAATGAGAAGCACAGAGCACTCTCCTACATATTCTAACTCACCCATGAATTAATCATGTCCTTCTATTTTGTTAGGGATTATAAATCTATTTAAATTTCTTATCTGATATTGAATTAATTTTGGTAAGTCCTATCTATCCATAAAATGCCTATTTTCTTTGGATTTTCAAATTTTGAGGAGTACATGTTTTCAAAATATGTCCTGCTGATTCTCTGGATTTCCGTAGTGTCTTGTCATGTCCTTTTATTTTTTTATTTTCTTTATTTGCATGTTTATTCTCTGCCATTCATTAATTTTGGATAAAGTTTTGTTTATCTTGCTGATTTTTTTGAAGAACCCACTCTTTTACATTGATAATATGGATTGATTTCCAGTTTACATTTTACTGATTTCATTTCTCATGACAGGTGAAGCTACTAAGAAGTAGAGATCATTATTTTCATTGAAATTAGAATTGTTCACAATTTTGTTTTAACCATTTATCAACAACAACAACAACACCCGGCTCCCAATAGAAAGGTGTATCTTTCATATAGTATTTTATTTAAAAGTTCATGCTACCACAAAGAACAGCAGAAGTTCCAATGCTGTCATAGTTACAGCATCTTAGGAAAATACTGTCACTTATGTCTAGCATGTTTTACCACCAGTTTTCCTATAGGTTGAAAGGGGGATAGTTTAATAAGTCCCACCATTTTTTATGTTTTTCTTGATCTCTATTTACTAATGATTGAAGTAAGAAGCATTCCACTAATTCACAAAGTTAAATACTTAGTAGGTGATCTTGATGGGTGATGCTAGGCTTTGACTCAGCAGTAGTCAGCCTCAATAATTGACATACTATTCAGTCTCGCGTGTGTGTGTGTGTGTGTGTGTGTGTGTGTGTGTGTGTGTGTGTGTGTGTGTTATGTGTATTAGATCAAGTAGCTTAGTGAAGGTTATTCACATGCAGAAAACTTTCCATTCACCAAAACATACATTATATTTTGGCCATGAAAAAAATTGTTGTTCAAAACTCCATATGGGAAAAGGAACTAGGATGAGGTTGACATTGCTGTTATTGGAACCATATCTAAGTTGGATGGTTGAGAGCACTTGTCAGTTCACATGGTCAGCACTGTGTTCCTGGGAAAATGTTGACCCCAGTAGTCACTTTCTAGCATCCACGTGCAGACTTGTGTTGAGGTTTGTTACATTCTGAGCCGACTCAGTGTTGTTAAAAACAGAATAAAATGGGAAAGACTCTCTACATAACCCGCTGTAGCTTTTCGTAATGTTGGGGGCTTCATATGCCAACAAAAGATGCTGAAAATGTGTTACTTTTGTCAAATTATTGTGTGTGCTCCAACAACTTTAATTTCCAGTACCTATATTCTTGTGTATTAGAAATATCTGTATAGGTATATATGCAAATAAAATGTAACTCAGAAATATAAAACAAGTATTAAAAAAAGCAAGAAACCACCTCACACCTGTCAGAATGGTTAAAATTAAAAATACCAATGACAATCTATGATGGAGAGGATGTGGAGAAAAAGGAACACTCCTCCATTGCTGATGGGAGTGCGAACTTGTAAGACCACTCTGGAAATCAGTATGGCGGTTGTTCAGAAAAATGTGAATCAGTCTACCTTAAGATCCAGCCATTCCTCTCTTGGGTATATACCCAAATAGTGCATGTTCATACAACAAGGACATATGTTCAACCATGTTCATAGCAACATTGTTTGTAATAGCCAGAACCTGGAAGCAACCTAGATGCCCCTCAACTGAAGAATGGATTGAGAAAATATGGTACATATATACAATGGAGTACTACTCAGCAGAAAAAAACAATGGAATCTTGAAATTAGCTGGCAAATGGATGGAACTAGAAGAAACCATCCTGAGTGAGGTAACCCAGTCACAAAAAGACAAACATGGTATGTACTCACTCATATATTAATTTTAGACATAGAGCAAAGGATTACCAGCCTATAATCCTCTTCACCAAAGAAACTAGGAAACATGAAGGACTCTAAGGGATAAATGGTCCCCAGGAATGGAAGTGGCATGAACTCCTGATCTAATTGGGAGCACGAGGGAGGGGGGAGGGAGTTGCTACAATAAGAGAAGATTTGTAGAGGAGAGGAAATGTTGGGGCCGAAATATTGAGTTGGGGGAAGAATAGAGGACAGAGAGGAGGATGAGAGATACCATATCAGAGGGAGCCACTATAGGTCTGAGAAGAGATCTGGAACCAGGGAGATCTCCAGAGACCTACAAGGATGACATGATCTGACAATCCAGGCATTGTGGAGAGGATAACCTAAAAGCCCTTCCCCTAAAATGAGATTAATGACTTCTCTTTATGCCATCCTAGAGCCCTCATCCAGTGGCTGATGGAAGCAGAGACAGACATCCACAGATATACACTGAGCTGAAATCGGGAATTTAGTTGAAGAGAGGGAGGAATGAAGAGAAAAGGGGTCTGTACCAGGTTGGAGAAACCCACAGGAACAATTGGCCTGAACAAGGAAGACCACATCGACCCCAGATGCTGTCGAGGAGGGCAGTATAAGACTTATACAGACCCCTGAACATGGATGTCACTAAGGAGGCCTCTGCACTCCAGGGAGCCTCTGGTGGTCGATTAGTATTTTTCCCTGGTGCAAGAAGGGACTTTGAGAGCCCATGCCACGTGAAGGGATACACTCAGGCCCTGGACAAATGGGGACGGGCCCAGGACCAGCACAGGAAGATTTGGTGGACTTTGCAGAGCCCCCGTTGAGGGCCCTACCCTGCCTGGGGAGTGGTGGGTAATGAGGTAGGGATAGGCTGGGGGTGGGGGAGGAGGGATGGTGTTGAGGGGAGGGACAGGGAGAAGGGACTTACATGTGGAACAAGTTTGTTCCCTAACTAGAACTAATAAATAAATAAATAAATAAATAAATAAATAAATAAATAATATCACATAATTAATGAGGATCCCATGAGATGAAAGCCTTCAGTGGTCCCTGCATTGAATCAAAAGGAACTAAGTGCACTGCTACCATTATTTACCTCATTCGCACTTACAGGGCATATTTTCAGGTGTGGAGTGGTATAAGACGTCAACAGGCCATTTGCAAACTCCATACATGGGATGCTGAAGAAGAATTAAGTTAATTTTCCTTCCAGGCATGGTGGTACATGCTGCATATTCCAACATTTAAGGAGCAGAGGCAAAGAGGATCAAGACTTCAAAGGCAGCCTCAGCTACAACAGAAGTTTGAGGCCATCCTAAGGCTGTGTGAGACCTTGTCTCAAAATGTATTCATGTTCCATCTTTCCTGTAATTACATATTTTGAAACTGCAATTTTTCAATTATAGGAAAAAAAGAAAATTTGAAATCTGTTTTTTGACACATCATTCCAGTGGGAATTTTACACAAAAGTAATGCTTTAGCAGCAGGCTGGAAGGAAGACACATTGCCCTGTCAAGTACCAGTTACAAAATTAGACACAGCCTTAAAGTGAATAAATGAGGAATTAAAATGATTTTTGAAGCTGCTAAAAAAAAAAAAAAAAAAAAAAAGAAAAAGGTGGGTTTTCCTGAAAAGAAAATCAAGAAGGAAAACATTAACATGCTGTATCCTTAAGGTGTGGAATTAATAACACAAATTATTGTCTCTGAATTTTAACAAATTTAATAATTAATTATGCAATAAAAGCTGATATTAAAACTATTATTGAGCATAAGAAACTATTTACCTCTCACTACTGTTGGTTACATTACCACCTGTAATAACTTGATGGCAGGTTGGTAAGTATTATGGGTATTATCATATTCATTAGGTTGACAGGTGAGGTGTCAATGGTTGCTTTGTTAGAAGACAGCTGCATGCTGAGAATATTTGCTTGTTAGGCTTGTATATATTATTTTCATGAAGTAGAATATTTTATTAGATCATGTTTTGTAGATTATATGGTAATTCAGGTTTTGTGAGTGGTTTTGTTACATCATGAAACAAGACAGTTAATAACTACAGTTGTTAAACTCTGCTATAGTGAGTCTCCTTACATTCTGTTCAGAATAGTGTCATAATATTATCTTTTTCTTTTTTATTTAGGGATTTTATTTCTGTGTTTATAGAGATGGTGCTTCTACTAATATTGTAATTTTTGTCAGAGATTGGGATTGTATCAATAGATCCAAGTCCTTTTGTCACCCCTGGGTGTGAGCCTCAAACAAACTACCTGTTATATATTGAGTACTATCACTTTTAAATGGAATATTTAAAGTTTGGCTTTTATTTTGTGTTAATGTTACTAATTTTAGGAAACTGATAGTGATGTATTACAGTGCCTCAATGCAAGCAATTATATTTAAGCTCATTCTATAAATGATTTCAGAGCAACTTAGAACATTTTGCAAAATGATTGGTAATATGCAGTCCTGCAATTGTTAATTTAGAATGGGCTTAGTTGGGACTCAGAGATCCACCTTCCTCTACCTCCTGGTGGTTGCATTAAATGTGTGTGTCCCTATCTACTTATATGATAACTTAAATTCATTTTACTAACGCCAATGCTCTCTTGTAATCATGGCTGTAACATTCATGGAATGCTACAGTCATTATTCTTCTATTTGCCTAAGACAGAATAAATGTTCTTGTCAGAAAAATTTGGCTGGCAAGTAATGTAGGAAATGCTGCTTGATAACATTGGAGTAAATTTGTAAAACAGTGGACATTTAAGCATACCACCAATCCAGCACTAGGGAGGTAGTTGCAGATGATCTGGAGCTACAGGTAGCATAGGCATTATAGTAAACTTGAAGCCAGCCTAGACTATATACATGAAATCTTGTCTCAAAGTGTGGATGAGTGGGGTGTGTGGATTTTAACTATCAAATGTGTCTCCTATGTTTATGTTATATACTACTAAAGCAAAATTTGCTCTGCATTTGAAAGAAAAACTACAACTCGATAACATTAGAGTTGACAGTAGTCGGAAGTAGAGCTCATTATTTTCATTCAAAATAGAACAGTTCACAATGTTGTTTTAACCATTTAACAATATAAAAAAGTATTCAAAAAACAAGACTGAAAACATAACTTTCTGTATCCTCAAGAAATGGAATTAGTAACACAAATTAGTGACACTGAAGATTAACAAATTTAATAATTATTATACAATAAAAACTAATATTAAACCAGTTAATGCTTGCTTTGTTAGAAGACAGCTGCACACTGGAATATTTGCTTGTTAGGCTTCTTGTATAAATTATTTTCATGTACTAGATAATTTTAATAGATCATGTTTTGTATATTACTTGATAATTCAGGGTTTGTGTGTGTTTTCTTATATCATGAATCAGAAGAGTTATATAACTGCAGTTGTGAAACTGCTATAGTGAGTCCTCTTACGTTCTCCTCAGAATACTGTCATATGGTTATTTTTTCTCTGTTTTATTTAGAGATTTTATTTCTGTTTATAGAGTTGGTGTTTCTACTGCTATTGTAATTTTATTATAATAGTTATAAAGTCTATTTTTTTTCACCCAGTGACAAAATGTAATCTCCCATTTATAACATTCGAAAAGGCACAGATGATTTGGGCAGTATCCAAGTGTCAAAGTGTAAATTATTTGTACTTAGATACTTTAGTTCAGCAACATACAATGTTTCATGGAGAAATTTCAGATTGATGGAGCTGTTTTTACCCCCTGCAAATAACATATGGTAGATCTTAAAGGGATTTTAGACCCATGGTATATAAATCACCAGCTTGGGGACAGCACTCTCCTGGCTTCAGACAAATTTCTGGAGGAAATAACCTCAGACAAGCTGGTGTCTGACTCATTTGCAGCTCTCATCTTCCATCCTGCCTTCTGCCAACATGCAAGATCATGCAAAGTTCATATTTTAAATCCTACAGTTTTTGATTGATCATTATCTTAGCCTAAGTAATATCATGAGTAGCTTTATAGGAACTACTTGAAAATAGACTTGCAAATACAGCATCTAACCTTACATACACTTTAACCCCACCTAAAAATAGGTATCGTGTTTCACTTTTCATAAATATAAATATTCCATCTTGTGGTATTTACTTGTGTCATATGATGTTCTTTCAATAAAGTATTTATTTTGGTTTTTGCTTATAGTTAAACTATGTAAATACTGTGACAAAAAGTCTGTCAAATCAGAATTTTGGCAGAGATGGGGATTATATCAATAGATCCAGTTCCTTGTGCATGGACCTATAGTCCATGTCTAGTTTGGAAAGCTTTTAGGCAAATCTTCATTGGTATCTGTTTTAATCTCTTTTTTTGGTTTTGTTTCTTTTTTACTCTTCTTTGGCATTACCTTCAACAGTGCTGATAATGATTGCCGAATTTTTTTCTTGTTTTATATTTTTTTTTTATTTTTAACTGATTTTAGACATCAACTTCATGAGTTAGGAATTGGTCTTCTAAAAATATGAACACCTTCTCAAGTAATTAGGAATATGTTAGCAATGCTCTTGCCATCAGTTCCCAGCTGGTGATTCTATTCTATAAAATTTGGTTCCAGGTCATTATTTTACTTTGAAATGTGCCATATTTTGAAATGTGTCTTATTTTCTACACATCTTTATGGGTTAATTTTGTTTCCAATATTGAAAATAAATGTACATTGTAATTTGACTGAACTGGAACATTCAGTAAATAAATTATGACACAAGAAAAATTTGGTCTAGATATTTTATCACACTACATGTGCTTAGTAAATGAATTTCTTTCAACATATTATTTTCACACATGATTGAGTTAACACAGTCAAATTTCATAGAAGTGATTGGAAAGTTATGAAAAATTAACATTGAGAACATTAACTAGGAGAATAAGAAAACAGCACCAGCTAATTTTGATAAATGTATGCTTGCAGATATCACAAATAATTTAAAATTGAGTATAAATAATTACTTTAAAATATTCTAGGAAAGTAAAATAACAAATGCATCTTGCCTCCTAAATCATTGCATGAAGTAACTGTTTATAAGTCCAGGGAATTAAGTGTCGTAATTATGAATTAAGTACTACTTAATATTTACCCTATCGCTAAGTAATACCACATTTGTATCAACTTTAATCTGTTTAAAACAATGTTGAAAATATATACAATGCAATTCTGAAGACGTCTCCGACACTAAGTAATAAGGCCAATGAGAATAAGCCTGTGTATCCATGTTTTGGTATATTCCTGTGCTTGAACAACCAAACGAGGATTGATTTTTACCACAAGAGACAAAAAAAGAATGAGTATTTCTCAATGAGTAGCTGTCACATAATTTAGAATTACACATTTTGATTTCATGGTATATACAACACAATCATCCAGTTGGCAAGTAAGCTCTATCCTATCTGAATAGAATTCATATGGTTGAAATATATAAAATAGGTATGATAGAGAAAAGTCGTCAGGGTAACAACAATGGTCCTTGGATAGTAAAACTAAAAACACTGAAAAGGAAAATGGGAAATACCTTTTTATCATAAATTCTTTACCACTTGTAGGATATGACATCTAATAAGTTGTCATATGGGTTTATGTGGTAACTGTGTCCTTTTCACAAATGATATCACTTTAAAGCACCGTGATTTTAACTTGTTTGGTTTTGTCACAGAAAGTGTACTGCACAGTAATATTCATTCCTTACTTTGAGGTAATTTTTTCCTTATTATGATTATGAAATTCTCTGTATTACATTCTACCCTGAAATTGTGGAGGGTAAGTACCTGTTCTAGACATATATTAATAAGTTACTCAAGGATAAATCATATACAAATAAGGAAATAAAGGCAAATTCTGTGGTCAGTTTTATAGTCAGAATTGTGTAAAAAGAGCACATTAATATGTGTTTTATGTTGGTTTTAGTTTTTTTATTGATGTAGCAAATTAAAGGGTTGAGAAGTCCATTTAGAAATCAAATGTGAAATTTGAATAACCAAGATCTTCTATCCTGTTCATTTTCCCTATAATCTCTCTTGATTTCAACTACCAAATTTTCCTCGCTTATTTCCTTCAAAATACACATGCAATACTTTAATTTATATCACATATATTAAGGCAACTGTAGGAAATGAACAAACATTTGGTATGAAAATAAACACTGACTCTGCAGTTTCTTCTTCCATGTTTGTTAGTTGTTGTTCAGGTCACAGCCTTGAGAATTGAAGAAAATAACTGCTTAATGTGTGAAATGTTTAAGAACAGATACAGATAATTTTTATTCAACATACACATAGAATATTATTTCCAAATATTTAAATGAAGAAATTTTAATCATAAAAATTTTAAATGATGGGTAAGATGGAAATATATGTATCCTTGTCATATAAATAACATGTATAAAATAGTGAGTATGTATCATGAATTAAATAATTAAGGAAGAAATATTAACTTGTTTAGATTTAGGCAGGTTAATGTTAGTTGGGAGAAACAAATTATATGTTGGCTGGGAAGAAGGGAGGAGTCTCAGAATCATGAAAAATCAGAAGAGATGAACTTGTATATCTGATAAAAGGTACCAATCCATTTGACAGCGGCTACATAGGAACAATTGATTAATGTAAAATAAATTAGTTAGCCATTACCAAGACTGAGATGCTGGCTGAATTTTAAAATTAATAGAGAGTATCTGTGTGCTTATTTGTAAACTGCTTTGTGGGACACTATACACATTCTATAAAGGGCATGCTTGTCTAGGGTCATGATTTCCACATAGGTCCCCCAAAAACCTTTTTGAAAATCTCAATACTCCAGCCCATAACCCAATTCAGTTTCCTGATACCTGGCTTGTGTGTGTGTGTGTGTGTGTGTGTGTGTGTGTGTGTGTGTGTGTGTGTGTGTGTGTGTTTGTATGTGATGCAATGTCCTGTGTGGTAATCTTAGTGGATTTTAAAGTAACATGTCAACAATATATAAAGCAAAAGAAAATATTTAATAAATATTTTAAAATATTTAAAAAATCATTAAAAACTGTGATTTGCTTTTGAGTATTTGCAAGTAGTGGTTAGAAATAATGGGCGTTGGATGGCTTTCATTTGCCAAGTTTTTATATCTCATGTAAATAATCAGAGTCACTGTATTTTTCTCTTTGAAGTTGAAGTGCTGTGCTCTCTTCATATCGCCAAAATGGAGGAACAGCTTCATTATGCAAAGTGACCATGAGAGGGACTTTTCAAGAGAAAAATTTTGTTATGATAAGGGAGGATACAAAATCCCAATATTAGATGCAGTTACATTCTGAGTTCTAACAGTGTATGCGGATTTCATGCATATACTTTAAAATTTGTTGCTTCAACAAAACATAGCACACCATTTATTCTGCACATAAACTTACCACTTGAATCAGTAATGCCTTCTGTATCATAGATACCTGTCCTCCTTCTATTCAGTTTCAAGTAAGATGTAGTCATGCCAATAATATCTTGATTTCACCGACCTATTTACCCTGTGCATATTCTTCAAAACATAATGCCATACTATAAATCTATCCCACATATTAAGGTAACTTAGATAATGCACAAGCATTTTGAATGAAAGTAAACGCCTAGTCTGCTGGTTCAGTTTCCATGTTTGTATGTGTTGCTTGGGTTATAGTTTTGAGAATTGAAGATAATCACTGCTTAATGTGGGACATATTTGTGAAACCTATATAGATATTAAAAAGTTAAAAAAACACATAGAATATTAATTCCCAATACTTACATTAGGAAATTTTTTAAAAGTTATTTGAATTGGACAGGTTATTTTACAAGTCAATCGCAGTTCCCTGGGAGTGAATGATCTTTAAACATATCTTTGTCTCTGTGGCCAAATACTCAGAAAAATAAAAAATTATGTTGTTTGTGACCAAGACCATGACTTGGGAGGAAAAACCTATGGTGCTTTAAGGAACATGATCTTGAGAATATGAAGATGACATATTTTCTTTCTGCCACAGGCACACGAAATAAACAGGGTCCTGATAACATATTGATAAACACTGACATTTGTCCTTTAGTTAAAAGTTGGGAAATAGCATGGAAAAGAGTATGGAGGAACAGCTGGTGGGAGGGCAAACTTTAAGACCAATTTGGAAATCAGCATTGTGGTTCCTCATGAAAATGGGAAACAATTAAGTATATGATCCAGCAGTTCCTCTCTTCGTATATACCAAAAGAATGCACAATCAAACAACAAGAAAATATGTTCAACTTTGTTCATAGCAGCATTGTTTGTAATAGCAAGAATCTGGAATCAAACTAGATGCCCCTCAAATGTAGAATAGACAGAGAGATGTGATACATTTACACAATATAGTATTACTCTGCAGAAAAAAGAGTTAAATCTTTAAATTTGCAGGTAAATTAATGGAACTGGAAGAAAACATCCTGAGTGAGTTAACTCAAAATAAGAGAAGAAAGGTATGTACTTACTCAAATATAGATATTAGACTTATAGAAAACTGCCACAAGCCTAAAATCATCTACACCAGAAAACTAGAAAAAAAAAAGGCAGTCCCCAGTTATAGACGACATGTTCTCCCAAAGAATGGGTGGGCGAAAAGAATCCCTGAGCAAACGGAGTGCCTGGAGGAGGAGTAGAGTAGTGTGGGAAGGGAAGAAGGATTGAAGAATGAGGGGCAAGATAGCAAGAGAAAACTGTAGGACTGAGACAGGCAGGAAATGATGGAGGGTTACAAATGAGACCTCTTGGTAGAGGGAGCCAGTAAAGGTTTTGGGAGAAGTCTGTCACAGGAAACAATTTAGGGGTCCACAGAGATGACCCCAACTAAGAATCTAGGCAGTGGTGGAATGGGTGCCTTTGATGCCCTTCCCCTATCATGTTTGTGATTGATAACTATCTTTGTTGTCATTTCTAGAGCTTTCACCAAGTATATGCACCCACAGCTAAAAACTGAGCCCCAATCCTGAAATTCAGTTAATGAGAGGGTCAATAGATGAGCACAAAGGAGCAAAGATAGTGCTGGAAAAATCTGCAGAAACAGTTGAATTGGCATAGTGCAAGCACAGAGACCTTAGTAATAAAACTAGTTAACCAGCATTGGAGCCCCTCTGAATGTGGCCAGCAGTTAGGAGGACAAGGCCCTCAATGGTACCTCTAACAATGCAACCAGTATTTATCCCTAGAGGACAAATGGAATTAGGGAGAATATTCTCTATGGGGGGTGCTACTTCAGCCCAGATACTAGATAGTGGAACCTAGCCTTCCCACAAATTATGTGACAGATTTTGGTGGTCTCCTGTGAAGGGGCTCAATATTATTGGAGATTGAGTGGAGCCTTGATTGGGGGCTGGTGGGGAGCATGTGATGATGGGACAGACAGTGAAAGGGGGGATTGATATGTAACAAAGAGTGTTTCTTAAAAAAATGACCCCATTTTTCCAGTCTCAAATTACTGTGAGACATAGGAATTCAGAGTCTCAAATAAAAGCACATAATGTCGATACTATTTAAAGCATATAAAACAGCTCTAAGTAGAACAATGAAATCTAATGTTTAATATCTCTCTGAGGCTGTCAATAAAACATACATTGCCAAAAGGTCACCCCATTGTTAAATTCTAAGATAGCAATGCATGGACATATATGAACAAAAAAAAGGTAAAATATTTTCTATATGAAAATTTGAGTAAAAATCCAAACACAGAATGCCAAGCTAAACCTGTAGAACCTAATGTGAATAGGATGATAACAAGAGAATTTCCTGTGCTATCATGTGGTTTCAATCATAGAATTAGGTGGCAAGGGAGAGTCTACAAATGTTACTGCTTGTAATTCATGTCAATCAAATTTTCCAGAATAAATCTAGAATGCCATAAGCATTTAAATAAGGGATCTCCCAGAAAGGAGTAAAGAGAGAACTCACCTGCTTGCCTAGGTCATACACTAAAACCCCAAAAGAATTATTATTCTTGAAGATATAGCACCATTTGAGGTCTGAGACAGGGATGACAAATCTTGAAAGAAAATCAGTATTTCAAGAAGCAGACATTTCCTTGCTACACTGTAGAGAGATTCAGATGAATCAGAACTGTAATACAAGGAATCAAACAATCGCTGAAATTACAAATTTTGATTGGTTCAGTCTCCTGCATATGTCAGGAATAGTGTCCTTTTCTGTGCCAATTTACAATTGGGTTTGGTTATACACCAGATACCATGGGATCTGGAATGCAGCCTGAGACTGTCTTATAAGAAACTGTAATTCTGACAACTTGTAAGTTCTCCGTGCCTCTCCCTGAAGGTCTGTGTGCATTCAAATGGTATTTGAAATCTTAACCAATAAGGAGAGTTATCTCAATTCCACCAATGGAAAGCAAATCCTGAGTAACGCTTGGAGATCCCCTTCTGAGATGCTGATTCATTTCTCCCTCCCAACAAAACATCTGCTGCCGCAGAAACAATATTATAGAAAATGGATGACAAGAATTCAATCATTTATACAAGGCCCCAAATACAATAATAAACCAAAGAAGAACAGCAACCTGGGGTAAGTAGGGCAGAAAATATTTCCACCTGCTTGTGCCTATATCCAGGCTATCTAGATGAAATCCTCCATCTCTGCCTTCTGATGGCTGGTTTTGATTCTGTGCTGTCCGCTGCAGCTGGCATGTAATGATTTTTGATGCTATGTCAGATTTCACAAATGCACTTACTTATGGAATACAACACTTGATATTCACAGAGTCTCAGATTCCTAAATGATTATTCTCACTAATTGTAGCCATTTATACTGTGTCCTCTGAGAACACGTTTAATCAGCACAATCACTTTTTTTTTGCCAATTATTGAGCTAAGAGTAAATCTTACTTTCACATAATGCATAATCTATGACTGAGCCTGTAATCACAGACATAAAGGCTGTTGCACTGGATTCAGAGGAGGGGCTCACATTCTTCCCAGCATAGAGGAGCAGTATCTCATGGCACCTGCCATATCCTAGGTTTTAATTGCCCCTGCCACTACAGACATCAGGGACCTTCTTCCTTCTCTGGGGCTGTTATGAGCCAGGCTTGGCCTAAGTACAGCTAAGAGCTGAACTTAAGCCAGAAGCCTGACTGGGAAAATCCTCCACCACGGTCATTTTTATTAGAGCTGAATGCATCCTATTGGAGGAGGGCATGAAGTCAGATATGCATTAGGGACGAATCAGGAGAGAGAACAGAAAGCCAGACATGGAAACAGGTGACTGCAGCTCTTAGAGCTCTCCATCCCACCTGCTGATTCATCTCTCCCTCTGCCCTCCCTGTTTGTCTGCAACATGCTGTGGAATCGAAGTGGGAAGACAGGTTCACATACAAGTTAACCATGCCTCTGCTGCTATATAGCAGTAGACATCACTGCCTAATGGTGCCTTTTGGCTGAGCAAATTTCCTGCTCCGTGGAGATCTCATTCAGAGCTGCTGATATATTTCTCCCTCCCAACTAAAGTGTGATGCTGCAGAAACCAAGGCATAGAGTGGATGGTAAGAAAAAATATACTGTATCCTAGACCCTGAATACAATAAACAAAAGAGAAAAGCATCCTAGGGTAAGTAGTTGTAAACATATCCCATTCCTTGTGACTATATCCAGGCTATGTAACCATAATCCCCCCCATGCCTTCTGATAGCTGACTGTGATTCTGGGCTGCCAATTACAGCTGTCTTGTAATGTTGACTGACATCATGTCAGATAACCCACATGTCCTTATTGGAGGATTTGGCACTTGAAACACACAGATTTCAAGATTTTTAAGTAAGAATTCTCAGGAAAATGGTCATTTTATAATGTATGATCTAATTTCCCATTTGATCAATACTAGACATGTTTCTGCCAGATAGTGATTCAAAAGTAAAAGTCCTTGCATATATTGAAGTATTCAACACTAGCACAGGGATAGCAGATACTAAAGAGGAAAGAGAGGCTTCTGAGACAAGGGCGAATTACCTGCACTGCAAACAGCAGCAAGTGACTCAGCACCACAGCACAGGAAATCCCACCGAATCCCTGACTATTCTAGGTTTATATTGTCTCCTGCAGGTCTCTGGGACAGTTTCCCTTGTCTGGAGTTGTTTACAGTCAGGGTTTGACTAATTCAAGCTAAGAGCCTGATATTAGCTTGGAGCCTGACTTTAAAAATCCTCGTGTGCAGATATTTATTACATCATATTGCATCCTAGGGAGGAGGGAATACATTTAGAGTTGCATCATGAGCCAATCAGGAGAGAGATTCTTAAACCCTGGAATGGAAACAAATGACTGATGTCTTTGGATATCTGCCTCGGTGCTGCTGATTCATCTATGTCTCTCCCCTTCCTCTTCTTCTCAAAGAGACAGGGATATTGATTTTGGAAGACAGAATTAAATGTAATTTGCTTTCATGCTGACCAACTTCTGTTTTGCTGCACAATTTTATAAAAAAAAAAACATGCTGATTTGCAGTATGTTATTCCCTTTGACTGAAATATGCTATTCTAGAATACATGGCCATGTACACTTAGAGAAATTTCAGTCACCACTCTTCTCTTATGTCCTGCTATTGTTGAATACGAGAATGCCTCATTTTGAAAATTATTATTCTTCGATGAATTGTAGGTTTAGAAATATCCAAATGAGCATATTACTGACTTAGAAGTCTCCCTAGCTGTTCACTCTATAAATATAAAAGAAAAATCAATGTAATTAATGGAACTAGGAACCCACACTGCTATCCAATATATAGGACAATGTGTCCTCCTCCCTTCATAGTTATATATGGTCGTCTGTGCTCCTCCATTTTTAAAATCTATTTTCTGAATTCTTTCAATATTTCCTGATTAAGTGTCAGAGCATGTGCATGTGCTGGGGCATTCCAATCACATCCCCACACATACAATGCAGTAAGCACAACGTAGACAAAGCTCGTCAGTATTCTCTCCCAGACTAAAGAGAATTTGGGATTAAAACAAATTATAGTACACATACAAAGAATAAAAAATTGTAATGAAATTACCTGTGATATTTATGTGTATTCTCAAGTTAACAGGAAAATCTTAAATGAAACAATATCAATTTTTGCATTTATTTTAGTGCTACCTATTGTGAATTTGCTAATGATAAATTGTATGTAGCAGACAGAAAGTAAGAAGCAATGGAATGTTTTGCTTTACATGTTTTGTTTATTTTATGAATACATTAATCTGACAGTTTTTTACTCTTTCTACTTGTGTTTCTCCATTTCATGTCAGTGAATGGGAGCAGCAGCATGATTAATCAAAAGGCCTTCAAGATGATTTGTAAGAAGAAAATGTGTTTGATATTAAAGTTGGAGAACATAAAATCTAAATTTTATATTAAGAAATATTGAGTTCAAACTTCACAGTGCAATTACGTGTATAAGCCGGAAGAGTCTCCAATAAACCTAAGCACAGTATCTTACCTGGCATAACATTTTGCAGTTGCTTCAGTGACATACAATACATCACAGTTACCTACATACTTATATCTAGTATCAAATACAATATAGACCTCTCTGCTGAGAATTCTCTATTTAGTTCTGCATCCCTCTTTTTAGTCTCATTGTTTGGTGTTTTGGTGGCTAGCTTCTTGATTTCATTTTCATTTTGGATATCAGCCCTCTCTGGGGTTGATGAAGACCTTTTCCAATTCTGTGTGCTCAGAATTTTATCTTCCTGACCTCAACATAAAACCAGAACAACTAGAAGAAATGATCCTGAGTAAAGTAATTCAGTCACAAAAAGACAAATGAGGTATGTACTCACTCATAAATGAATTTTAGACATAGAGCAATGGATTACAAATCCACAATCCACATCATCAAAGGAAGTAGGAAAAAAAGGAGCACATCAAAAAGGAATGCATGTTCCCCTGGATATCTGGATAAGATCTCCTGTGCTAATTGGGAGCATGGGGGTAGGGGAGAGGGAGCTGGGAGAAACAGAGAGGGGAAACATAGGGTTGAGAAGAGGGGGAAATGGTGTTGAATAGGACATGTGTGGCAGCAATGGCGTGGAGGGGGTAGGAACTGGAATTAACAAGTAAATTAAGCATGTTTCTAATTCCAAATAAATCTCATTGCAATTATACAAATAAAAAATAAAGTAAAGTAATATAAAAAGGAGTATTCTGAGAATATAGTCTAGATTTACAAATTTCCAAATGAACCTGTTGCTGAATGGGATGTCTACCTGCCTATCTACAACATAACTATAAAATAAAAATAGCTAAATGAATATAATACAAAGACCAAATTTGCTAACCACTCTTTATATCGTTGTATCCTTATTCCAGTTGTATTATGGCATGGCCCTCTGTCCTACTCCATTTAAATTCTTTTTTATGAATACTTGTAAATGACATCAAATTCTCAAATGCCTTGGCTATTCTTCTGTCGTCCCTACACATATATTGCATTAAGAAGAGGATAGAGGAAATGCCTGATTATTCTGTGCCTAACTCAGTGAGAAGTTTCAATTAAGATAATGGAACAACAGTATGAAACTATGAGACATTTTTGGTTTACAGAAAATCAGGCACTAGGGAAATCTCTAGAGATCTACAAAGATGACAACAGCTAACAATCTAAGAAACAGAGGCGAGACTACCTTAAATGCCCTCCCCTGATAATGAGTTGAAGACTAACTCATATGCCTCCTAGAGCCCTCATCTAGCAGCTGGTGTTAAGTAGAAGCAGACACTCATAACTAATCACCAAACTGAACTGGAACCCAGATGCATAGAAGGACCACAGGTCCAGACCAGGCTGGTGAAACCCACAGAAACAGCTGACTTGAACATCCAGGAACTCTTGGTCCCCAGTCTGATAGCTGGAATACCAGCATGGAAATGATCCAGACCCCAGGAACAAGGGTTTCTGTAAGGAAACCTCGGAAATCTTCAGGACCTCCTATAGAAATCCAGTATTTATCCCTGGCATAGGTGTGGACTTTGGGAGCCCATTCCATATAGAGGAATAATACCTGAGCCAAGACACACGGGGGTGGGCCTAGGCCCTATCCCAAAGGATACACTAGACTCTGATGACAACCCATGGAAGGCCTCACCATTCATGGGGAGCAGAAAGGATATGTGATAGGTAGGGTTTTAGTTGGGAAGGCGTTAGGGGAGGATAGGAGGGAGGCAGGAAATGGGATTGTCATGTAAAACAATCTTGTTTTTAATTCAAATAAAACAGTTGAAAAGAAATTAAAGAAATCTGGAAATCATATATATATATATATATATATATATATATATATATATATATATATGATGCTGTTCCCTGTTTAAACTGTGCCTATTATCAGGCAAACACTGTATAAAGCAAAAGGCAATGGCTAATAAAATTTTATGTTAAGAAATTGTGAGAGTGCTTTGAGTAACTGCAAGTAGGAGAGCGAAAATAATAGTCACTGGATTATTTCCTTTAGCAAGTTTTCTTTATCTCATCTAAATAATCAGAGTCACTGAGTTTTTTCTCTTTGAAATTGTGTTGCTCTGCTCTTTTCATGTCAGCAAATGGGAGGAACCGCTTGTATAAGTAAAATTGCATTAAGGGAACTTTTAAAGAAAAGGTGTTTGATATCTTATTGGAGAATACAAGTCCTAAATTTAGAAGCAGATATATTCTGATTTCTAACTGTATTTAGGAATTTCATGTATATACTTTAAACATTGGTGCTTCAGTAAAATTTAGTACAACATCTTATTCTGCAAATAATCTTTGCAATTGACTCATTGATACCTTATATATCACAGACAACTGCTCTTCTTCCATTCATTATCACATAAAATATAATCATGCCTATAATCTCTTTATTGTACATAATATATTTACCATGTTTATATGATTCAAAATACATATGCCGTTTTCCAAATTTCTTTCCAGTATACTAAGGCAGCTGTAGATCATCGATAAGCATGTCATATGAAATTAAACATCACATCTGCAGGTACACATTCTGTGTTGTTGAAGGTGTGGTTCAGATTATAGGCCTGAGAAGTGAAGTTAATCACTGTTTAATGTGTGAAATATGTAAGAAACACACACAGATATTTTGGACTTAATGTATACATAAAATATATAAAATATTATTTCTGAATATTTCATTATGATGTTTTAATTATAAAACGTTTTAAAGAGATGGGCACTCTAGAATCTTATGTACCGAGCAGCATATAGATAAAATGTATTAAATAGGGGGTATGTGTGAAAAAGTAAATAGCAGAGAATGGATTATTCATTAAAACTGTGTGAATATATGTCACTGTTATGGGTTTAATAAAGAAGCTAACTTGCTTGGATGTAGCCATGTTGCGTTAGTTTGAGAACTAAACTGGGTGGTTGCTGGGAAGAAGCATGGATTACAGGAGTCATAAGGAGAATACAGAGGAAGTGAAGTTGCTTTACAGAGAAAAGTTGTCTGCTTGTTAAAGATTAAACAATGAATGACTATTTTAATAAGCCCTACAAAATGATTAGTTGCGGGTTTCTGCATCATCTTCCATATTTCTGGAACAGTTGCTAGCTTTTTGGGTGTTGAGGAATGTAGGCTGGGCAGCTGATGCTTTATGACTTGTATCTACTTAAGAATGAGTAGGTACCATAAGTGTCTTTCTGAGTCTGGGTTACCACACTCTGTATACAGACTTGTTTTCTATTTCTTGAGTGCAAACAGTGAGGGAATGGAGATAATATGAACAAAGGATTCAGTCAGTAATGGGTAAAACCACCGCAATCAGCTGACCAGAGCAACTGAGAGATCACTATTCCGAAATCTGGGAACCTGCATAAGATGAACTAGACTTCATGAATATACGAGATATTGTTGCAGCTAGGGAACTATATGAGGCTATTGGCAATGGGTCTAAGATTTAACAGTAATGCACAGTATAACTTAGTGAAGCACATTCTATATGAAAAGAAATCTTGCTCAGCCTAGACCAGGAAAGGAGACTTGGTCTTGCATCTACCAGATGATGGGAAAGACTTTATAGACTTCCTAGGGGAGGCCTTATGCTCTCTAAGGTGGAGATGAAAGGCTGTGGGGATATGGGGGCAGTGGGTGGTGGGGATGGTGGTGAATTGGGCATGGAATGGAATATATGAATTAATAATTTAAAAAAGGGAAATAACAACAAAAATGAGGACCTACCACCAAGCTGTACCCCGAGGATTATGAGAAGTTATCAGTAAGATATTCAGCATTAGCAGGCATACAACAATTTGCCATAGCTATGGTTATAATCATGGACCACTGATACCTCAGCCATGAAGTTCACACTCAGAGTACACTACCATGTTGCATCACATGCATTAGCTGAGCTGAAATGTACTACAACTAAGACAACAGTTGAAAATTTGTCTCTTGCAATCAAAAATAAATAAAAAGATATTCAAAAGAGGAAACTCCAGGCAGAAAATAATAGCAGTGAGGAGACAGTGTGCTTAAAAATATACACATACAAGTGACTCTGCTGTTTTTTAACCCATAAACACATCCAAAAAGAAGAATGCTCTGCTGTACATAAGACGTCAGAATTGGATAAAATTGTTCTTTCATGGTTTCTCTACAAATAAATTCATTTAATCATATCTATTCACTAGTATGATACAGAAGACATATTGGAAATTATTCAATAGCTAATAAACTTACAAACATTCTGCTTGGCAGTGTCAAAACCTGCACCTAAGAAGTCTACTTAACATCAAGGCAAATTTGAAGTTTTTAGTGGCTTCTTTCAATGTAATAACATACTAAATTTTAGGCATTTTTATGGGGTTACTGGTTGTGACCCAAACATGTCTGAATTTTTTTATTTTTCCGGCAATGAGGGCTTATATCATTGACAGAAGGAAAAAACTTTCAATATAAAATCTAACTGCCCCCACATTGCTAGACTGATAGTGGACAAAAAAAAGAACAATTGGCCAAATGGCCAAGAACTTATATTTTTTCAGTAAAGGCCAATTGATCAATCCACATTTTTATTTATAGACTCATAAAATATTGCCTGCAATGGTCACATACTGGTTGGTATCCAAAGGAAGGGGGTATTTTTCATGAAGACAGTGTCTTTTATGAAGGATAGGGAATTAAAAACAGAAAGTTTTGGAAATTTGAAAAATGATACATATAAAATGAAAGCAAAGAAACCACAAAAAAGGTTAGTACAATAACACCACAAATTGTAATGCAAAATCAGATGGGAACACCTGTCAATTCCAACAATTAGCAGAAAATTCAAGGGCATATATTGCGTGCAAAATAGAAACAATCTGTTTCTATTGAAGCATAATTTCTATAGTCCTTTTAATTACAAACTATCAATGTAAAATCTGTTATAAATATTAACAAAAATCTGTATAGAGTCTGGGTTAGTTATTTGTATATTAATATATTGATAATACAATCATTGGAATGTTTAGTTATTTTTATTGAAATATTTATTATTCAGGCTATCATATTGAAGGAGGAAACAAAAAGAAGCATGAAGTAATTCAAATAAAGTTAGCATGCAAGAAATTCTGATATGCCCACAAAATTTAAACGTGCATATACATGCATACATAACTACATATAATTTATATGAGAAAACAAAACATATACATGTATATGGACTTATATAATTATTTGAAATGAATCATAGTATATTTAGAGTGATATAATGAAAACTAGACAACTTATACTGTGAAGGGATAAGAGAGTGTTCTCACTCAGATGGCACTAATATTTTTACTTTGTTTTGTTCTTGGCCAAAGGGATGCATAGGGGGACAAACTTGATATTCAGACATGGTTTTAAAAATATGAGTAGAACATCAATCTTGAGAGAACGAATCTATTATTGATATTTCTTTATTCTTATGTCATCATAGCAAATAATTCCATCTGCTTCCATTTAGAATATTCAGGAGACAAAATGGAAGGTTAATGAGCATGTTAAGGGCTTAAAAGTTAGCAGGAATGAAACTGGTTTCTCTCATGATTAATATGGCATAAAAGAGAAAATAGTGAGTGATCTTTAAATATATATATTTAAAGATATATATTTGTCACTGTGGCCAAAAATTGAGAAAATATCATTAATTATGAGATTGCGATCATGACCATGAGATGGAAGGACAACCACAAGCTGCTTAATAGTCAGGGACCTGAGATTATAATGATGATATATATCCAAAATGAATTTCTTTCATTCTGCAAGAGGCACACAGAAATAAACTGATTCCTAATAACATATTGATATAAACACACATCGGTTATTCAGGCAAAATCTGGGATAGAACACAGCAATGTGTAAGTTTCATGAATAAATTTACAATGACATAAGTGTTGCAATAAGGAGGGGAGTAAAGATAGGACTCTGCAAGTCTTTTTGATTTACTAAAGTCTCAAGATTATTATTTTTTGCAGATATTTCAGCACTTTAGCTCTCAGAGAGTGATGTAACATTTTTAAAGATAACCAGTAGTTCAAGGCACAGGCATCTCCTTGATTTACAGGAGAAAGAATCAATGAATCAGAGCTATAATACAACGAATCAAACACTAACAGATATTGCTAATATTCATGGGCTGTGTTTTCTGCATTTGTCAGGAACAGTTTCCTTTGTCCTAGACAATTCACAGTTGGGTTTTTGTTATATGCCGGGGCTAATAATAACTAGAATGCAGCCAAAGTCTGTCTTGTAATAGAATGCAATTCTGACAACCTGTAAGCTCCCCTTACCTCACATTGAAAGTCTGTGTGCATTCAAATGGCATTTGGCTTCTGAACCAATAAGAACAGTGTTCTCAATTCCACCAATTGAAAACAAAATGAGGAAAGCTTTGAGATCTCCTTCAGAGCTGCTGACTCATTTCTCCCTCCCAACTTAACGTGTGTGCAGCAGGAGAAACCATTGAATAGAGTGGATGACGAGACAAATACTATTTATCCGAAGCACTGAATACAATAAACAAAAGAGAAAAGCATCCTTGGGTAAGTAGGAGTGAACTTATCCAGTTCTTTGTGCCTATATGCAGACTATCTAATGAAATCCTTACTCCCTGCCTTCTGATTGCTGACTGTGATTTTGGGCAGCCATTTGGGCTGGCTTGTAACGTTTTCTAAGGTCTCTCATTTGGAGATGCTGATATTTGAAATACAAAGAGTTCTAGATGGCATGTAAAAATTCTTCCCTACATAGTCATTTTTTATTGTATCTTACAGTGGCCCACATGATCAACACAAGACAAGCTTCTGTCAGATACTGATTCAAAAGCAAATCTACCTTGCAAATACTGCAGTATTCAAAACTACAACGGAATAGCAGATATTAAATAAGAAACAGTGGCTTCTGAGACATGAGCACATTACCTGCACTGCAAAGAGGAGAGAGTGACTAAACACTGAAGTATGGGACATCCCACCAAATCCCTGCCTATCCAGGGTTTAGATTGTCTCAGTCTCAGGTAGGTCTCTGGGACAGGTTCCTTTCTCTGGATTTGTTTCCAGTCAGGGTTTGACTAATTCCAGCTAAGAGCTGGATATTAGCCAGGACCCTGACTGGAAAAATCCTCCTGTGCAGACATATTTATTACATCAGATTGCCTGCTAGGGAGGAGGGAATACATTTAGAGATGCATCAGGAACCAATAAGGAGAGAGATCTCAAACCGTGGAATGGAAACAAATGACTGCAGTCCTTGGAGATCTGCGTCAGAGCCGCTGACTCATCTATCTCTCTCCCCTCACTTTTCTTCTCAAAGAAACAGGGATATTGAATATCAAATACTGAACTAAATGTAATTTGCTTGCATAGTGATCAAATTTGCTGCACTTTTTTTTCAAGCTGCTTCGTGATAAGTTTTTCTTTTGAATGGAATATGTCATTCTAGAATACCTAGTCATGTATACTCAGAGAATTTTCTTTTGCCACACTTCTCTTATATCCTGATATTGCAGAATAGAATTATGCATCATTTTTCTTTGTTTTTGAAATTAGATTCTTACTAAAATCCCTGTCCAGACCAAACTAGATTTTAGTGTGGCCTTGGCAAATGCTAGGCAAGAATGCTAAAGGCAAACATCACAAATTCATAAGTTTTGGGAGCCAAATTAACTCTATCCTCTCTGCAAGTCTTCTTTTTATAGCAGATGCCCAGCTGGTGTCCCCGCCATCTGAGCAAGCAAGCATTGCAAACAAAAGCAGAGGTTAGCAATTAACCTGTTTTTATCTTGTGACATTAGGACCCATTATATTGTAGGAATACCTGAAGCAATGAAATATTTAGTAATAGTCAGAATTTTGTTTGAAAGACTAGCCTAAGCAGCTGAGCAGTGATGGCACAAATCTTTAAACCCACCACTAGAGTGGCAGAGGCAGGTGGATCTATCTGAGTTAAAAGCATCCTAGAGCCCTCATCTGGTGGCTGATTGAAACAGAGGCAGTCACAGATATACACTGAACTTCATGAATTCTGGAACTTAGTTTTAGAGAGGGAGGAATGAAGATCAAAGGGGTTTGTATCAGGCTGGTGAAATCCACAGAATCAGCTGGCCTGAACAAGGGGGGAGCATATGGACCCCTGACTGCTGTCTGGGAGGCCAGCACATGACTGAATCAGAGCCCTGAAAATGGATGTCAATGAGGAGGCCTTCCCACTCTAGGGGCCCCTGATAGTGGATTAGTATTTTCCCTGGTATAAGAAGGGACTTTGAGAGCCCATCTCATGTGAAGGGAGGCACTCTTGGCCTAGACACATGGGGGATGGCCTAGGTCTGGCCCAGGATGATGTGGTGGACTTTGAGGGGCCCCATCGAGGGCCCTACCCTGCCCTGTGAGTGGAGGGTTGATGGGGTGGGGGGTAGGTGGGTGATTGGGGCATAGGTTTGGGGGAATGGCTGGGGCCAGGGGAGGGAGTAGGGATTGACATGTTTAGCAAGCTTGTTCCTAATTTGAACTAAAATAATAAAATTATAAAAAAATAAAATTAAAAAAGCTACCCTGCTCTAAAAGTGCTAGTTTCAGGATACCTGAGGCTACAAAGAGATACCCTATACCAAAAAAAGGCCAAAACCCCAAGAAATTAATAGCCATCTTAAGATAGCTGACAGAGTTACATTCAAGGTAGGAACAACTTCCTCATGGTTTATACAAAATAAAAATAATTTTGTTTTTACAAGGATATTTTCTCTAAATGTAACATTCACTAATACAATAGAACTTTGCTTCTATAGCTTAGAAGTGCATTTGTTCATTTCTGAAGCTGTGAGTGCTAGGCCAAGGATAAATACTACAATATGCTAACAAGGAAAGAGATAAACATACCACAATCCAACCCAAGACAAAAGACTACAATTATTTACAGAATGCTGAATGCATTAAACAAGTAATCTTCCCAAGGAAGAGCTCCTAGTAGGTTACCTAGAAGTGATAAGCCCTTGACTCATAGAGAAATATGTTACATTATTCAGACTGAGCAAATTAAATAAAAGAATTCAGAGTCCATGAATTTGAAGGAGAACTAGTATAGGTGGGGAATATGGACAAGTTTGGAGGAAAAAAATGGTGAAGTAATATAAGTATATTTTAACTTGAATGTGTATATTTAAAAATCTCAAACTCCAATTTCAACATATTTTATTGCCATCACAGAAAATATATAGAGATTTGAAATGCTGAGATAAAATATAGGGACTGATGATGAGTACATTATCTATGGAAAAAGAAACTGGTTGCTGTATTTGTTTTTACATTGGGATAAATTTTGCCAAAGCCTCCCAGTTTGTTGAAGATATCAAACACAATGCCTATGACTACACTGAGATATTAGGATGCTTGCTCAGCTAGATATGCATGATCTCCTAATGCTATCCAAGGACAGGGTACACTCCAGTTGCTCAGTCTAGCAATAATATATCCAATTCAATGTAGTGATTTTTTATAACTTTTTATTTGAATTAGAAAACAATATTTTACAAGTCCATCCTAGTTCCCGATCCCTCTCCTTCTTCCCAACCCCACCCCACCAGTTTCTTTTTCCATAGATAATGTGCTCACCATCAGTCCCTATATTTTATTTCAGCATTTCAAATCTCTATATGTTTTCTGTGTTGGCAATAAAATATATCTGAAATAGGAGTTTGAGATTTTAAATATACACATTCAAATTAAAATATACTTGTATTACTAGTGCCCTACCTTTGCAATACCCTCTCTGCTCCCCAAGGATGGTGAGGCCTTACTTAGGGGATCTTCAGAGTCTGTCATATCCTTTGGTATAAGGCCTAGGCTCACCCCCTTGTGTCTAGGTTCAGGGAATATCCCTCCATGTGGCATGGGCTACCAAAGTCCATTCCTATGCTAGGGATAAGTACTGATCCACTCCAAGGGGCCCCATAGATTTCTGAGATCTCTTCATTGACTCCCACCTTCAGGGGGCCTGGATAAGGCCCATACTAGTTTCTCAGCTGTCAGTTTGGAGACCAAGAGCTCTCCTTTGTTCAGGTCAGCTGTTTCTGTGGGTTTCACCAGCGTAGTCTGGACCCTTTGCTCATCAGTCCTCTTTCTCTGCAACTGGATTCCAGTTCAGTTTAAGGTTCCGCTGTGGGTGTCTCCTACTTCCACCAGCTGCTGGGTGAAGGCTATAGGATCAGTATGCCTCATTTTAAAAATTAGTACTCATTGACATATTGAATATCCAAATAACGTCTAACTATTGCCATGACATCTCCTCCAGCGTAACAGGGCCCTTGCACTGGATTTAGGTGGTCTCAAAAATTCCAAGTGCTGCCAGAAATGGAACCACATCAGAAAGGACAGCATGGAGCCTGTTGACCTCTGGGATGATGTTTCCAACTGTCGTTGTGGAGACAGACCAAAAACCCTGGAGCAGAGAGCCCAGAAGCAGCACCACAGGTGTCTGGCTCATTCTCTGATTGCAATATCAAATTAAATCGCGCCTGAGGTGCTTCTTGCAAAGGGTACACACAGCTCTGTGACTGGTGGAGTGTTCGATAGGATTCTTTTTGAGATCTTGGGTGGACAGCCACATTTCTTGGCACCTACAGCCACAGAAATCCAGCTGAAAGTGATCAACTTAGAGAACACGCTGCATATTCTGGTACAGGTGTAGCTGAGTGCTGAGGCTGATAGCTGCCTGGAAGGAATGGGGCAGAGGACCTCAAGGCACACCCGTTCTTCAGCGCCATCGACTTCACCCTTGACACCAGGAAGCAGCCTGTACCCTATGTCCCCACCATCAGCCATTCCATGGACGCCTCCAATTTTGACTGGGTGGATGAAGAAAGCCACTGGCAGCCAGAGGGATGAGAGCTAAGGCCTGGGACATTGCCGCATCCTCCAACAGCGAGCACCCAGAGCACTCTGTCTAAGAGTTCACCTTCCACAGATTCTTTGACGACAATGGCTTCCCTTTCTGGTGCCCGAAGATGTCAGAGCCGGCCAAGAGCACAGACACAAGGGATGCAGAACTGGAGGGCATGGCTAAGAGATGCCAGCCAGTGTACATGTAAGCAGCCTGTGGACTCAGTTGATAGCATCTCTTGAGAATCTGGTCATTGTCAAGAAAATCCCAAACAAGATTTTTTAAAAGACAAACTCAAGTTGAGGAATCCTTCATTTCTAGTTCTGGTTAATGGGCAACAGGGAGAGTCACCATGACTTTGAATTGGTCCTTTTATAATGTTCACTGCATTAAAACACTTTTTTTTTAAATTTAGTACACTATCGAAAAAGCACTTATTTTATGGATAAACATTTTTTCCTAATAAATTATAAGGATTAATACTGACAAATCATGGTGTTGTTACTTCCATTTGTGTTTTATATCTGGTAGCACTTGTCCACATTTAGAGAAAGGTAAGAAGAAATAACAAACATGTGCTAAGGCATCTATGTAATAAGGAAGAGAACAACACCTGGCTCTGCTCCAAGTCACGAAGACCATTTATCTACCCAGTGGCTTTGTTTTATAGTTTTCCCACATTTTAAAATTGTGACATAATGTTTAAAAGCTGCTTTCATGCTTTTTCCCCTCCACACATTATTGTATACTAGAAACAGTGAACAGAAATGATGGGTGATTCCAGTGTCTAGTGTGTTGAAGGCACTGCCTGAGCAGTTTTCAGTTATAAAATTACCATTTCTTGTTGTTCACAGCAGATACTGTGAATTTTTTTAAAATGAAGTATTCTAGAGAATGTGCTGATAATGTATTGTGTGGGTGATGATTGTAGCCCTTATTGTTAAAGAAATGCATATGTGTCACTGAAGTGTGTGTTTTTTTGTTTGTTTGTTATTGTTTTTTAATGAGATTGTCTTGTATAGGACTGGGTTCTTTGGGAGGCAAATGTAAACTTTTGTCATATATAAAACACATCAAAAGGATTAATTCAGCTATGCCAAAACATTGGACATAATCATAGCACATTGTCAATTTCTCTAGCCCATTATGCTTTAAGTCTTGGTATGTGTAAAGTGGTAGTGGGGACACTACTAATTAAGTATTTACTAACATGTTTTGAAGTACAAAAACAAGCCATATAATTTTTTTAGAGATAAAGGTGTATATATAACTATAGATAAACAAAAAATACTGCGTATTTCAAATCAGTATTTTTATTTAAAGTGAATTATATTGGAATAATTCAATTTATTTTGCTTTTGAAAAGATAGAATGCATCACATTTTCATTATACTATTCTACATATTTTCCTTGAGGTTCTTAGCATAATGTATCTGTTACTTAGTATGTATCTAGGCAGAAACACAAATTTATCTATGTATAAGAAATATTACTGTGTCCTGGTTTACATGTGTATGAATGGCATATTCTCAAGATATTTTGAGGTATGACATGTTATTTACAGCACTCTGACATAGATTCATGTGGTTGGTTGTATCTCAGCAACTCAATTTACGTATTATTTATTGATATATCATTGCCTTTGAAAGTTTCGACTGGGACAATTTATTATTAAAACTTTAAACCCAAGCAAAAAATATCCAAATGAATGTATTACTGACTGAGGTGTCTCGCTAGCTCTACACAGTATAACCTCAAAGACAAAAGTAACATAATTAATGAAGAAAGGGGTCACAATGCTAAACACTATGTAAGTCACAGTGCCCTCCTCCATCACTATTTATATATTGTCCTCTGTGTTCCTCCAGTTTTAAAATGTACCTTCTGAATTATTTGAATATTTTCTGAATAAATATCAGAAAATATGCAAGTGCGAGGGCATTCAAGTCACAGCCCCACATATGCAATGCAGTAAGCATAGCATAGAGTAAGCTGCTCTTATTTATGTCTCAGACTCAAGTAAATTTGGGACTAAAACAAAGAACCTATAGTACATATGTAGGGACTTAATGGATTTATAATGAAATTACCTATGATCATCTATGCGTATTTTCAATTTACCAGGAAAACCATATATGAAACACTAAGTCTTTCCAACAACCACCTGAGTTCTGCCTGCCATTTTAGGGCCCAAAATAACAACAGATACTTATAACAGGTAAAAGCTATTCACAGTATCTTAATTAGAACAAAATTTTGCCGTTGATTAAGTGACACATTCCAGGTTACAGTCACCTATATACTTACATCTAGTATCAAATAGGTTATATTTATGTATTATTTATTGATAATTCCCTACAATTCTCTACAATTCTCATGTCAGTACGTAGCAAAATTAATTTGTTGATATGCTTTGAAACTTTCATGGATAATTCTAACATTTGTCCCCTATAATTACACAGTTTTTCATGAAGGACAATCCTATGGTATGAAATTAATCACAGACCCTTCTGTTTCAAATTCCATGATCATGTGGTTAACTTCAATACTAGGTTTGAATATTCAGAAGCAATTCCCTGAATTATTTGTGAAATGTTTAAGGACTTAATACAGATTTTTGAGTAAAAAGATAAGACATATTTATATCAAAAGTTTCATGAGTAGGTTTTAATCATGAACATGTCAAGCATCTGGTAAAGTAAGGCTTTATGTCTCCATCAGGATATAATTAAAAGAACATAAATAATGAATCTGTGAAAAAGTATTGAACTGAGTTTTGGAAATTCATATACACTGTGTGAGTATATGTGACTTTGAGAGGTATGGTAAAGGAGCTGACCAGCTTAGAGCTGGGCAGGATTAAGTTATGAGGGAAAAGCAGACAAGGGAGAGGTTCGGGCACTGTGTTGAGAACTGGAAAATGATGACCTTAATTTACTGAGAAAAGGTAACAATCATGGTGGCAGAGCATCCACAAGAATTGTGGCTTAACTTAAAATATAAAAGTTAGATATTAAACAGCCTGAGATATTGCCCGAGAATTTGCTATTAATAATTAGTATTCATGTGGTTATTTGGGAGCTATCTGGTTGGAAATAAAATTCTGCCTACAAATAGATTTCATACATAATGCTAAAATTATCACATAAGACCTAAAGCTGCTTTTAGAAAGACTCTAATTCCCCAAAATGGAGGCAAAAGCAGCTTCATGTTAATTAACTTACATTGGCCAAACTTAAGGCTCGTGCAAATCCAAAGAATGAACCTTATTAGTCAGCTTCTAGGCTAGGTGCTAGGTTTGAAAAGGGAATGGATCATTTTGAAGCCATACATCCAAACAAGTAAATGGGTGTTGGTACAGTTGTCAGTAAGTTACTCAGGGTCAGCATGTGCCCATCTACTTGCCTGGCCTTCATCTGTAGAAATGACTCCCTGATAGCTCAGCTTTGAAGCTACCTCTGTGCCATCCAATGTTGGAAGTTCAAGACTGCAATGTTCTGCTCCAATGCATGAAATAAATTTAGTTGCATTTTACTGCAACTTACAGAGCAGTTGAAGATTTGTCTCATGCAATCAAACAACAAAACAGAGGTTCAATAAGAATGCATGCAGCCAAAAGAATCCAGTACACATGTCATAGTATATTTAGAAATACACAAATACCAGTGTTTCTGCTTTTCCTGTGTAACCCACATTTATGTGCAGCAAAGTACAACACTCGCCAGTCTTCTGTACATCAAACCGCATCAATGAAAAATTTAAGCGTGTTGCTTACTGAGATGTCTACCTGGCTGTAAAATTATAATTGTAAAAGAAAAAAAATAACATAATATGTAGAACTCTGAGACCACACGGCTATAGACTCTATAGATCATTATGTTTTTTCATCACTACACATGATATGGCCCTCTATGTTCCTCTTGTTTTAAGTTCTATATTCTGGTTACTGGATGTAAATGTCAAGAATTGAGCAAGTGCCTAGGCTATTCAACTCTCAGTCCCTCACCCACAATACAATACAATAAGAGCAGTGTAGAGGAAGTTAATGCATATTCTCTTACAGACTCAGAGAGAACTTGAGAGTATTGTAAGGAAACTACAGTATGTATATAAGAAACAAAAATGCATAATTGAAATACCTATTTAATCTATGAGTATATTTAGGTTGCCAGGTCAACATTACATATAGAAAAAGATAACATTTAAAAACACAGATTTAACTGTGAATTTGCTTTGAGTAGTTGCAAATACTAGACAGAAAGTGATGAGTGCTAGAATGCATCTTTTTACCAGTTTTCCTTATCAGATGGCTATGAATATAGTCAGAAGGCTGTAGTCTTTGCAATTGTTTTGCACTACTTATTGTATTTCTACAAATGAAAGTAACAGAGTGAGGAAAAAAGGGGTCCTCATAGAATTTTTAAGGAAAAGTTTTTGACTAATCAAACAAGTGAAAGACCTGTAAAGCAAGAACTTTGGGTCTTTGAAGAAAGAAATTAAAGAAGATATCAGAAAGTGAAAAGATCTCCCATGATCTTGGATAGGTAGGATCAACACAGTAAAAATGGCAATCTTACCAAAAGCAATCCACATATTCAATGCAATTCCCAACAAAAAATCTTCACAATTCTTCACAAACCTTGAAAGAATAATATTCAAATTTATAGAGAGAAACAAAAGACTCAGGATATCCAAAATAACCATGTACAATAAAGGAACATCCAGAGGCATAGCCATTGCTGACTTCAAGCTCTATTATAAAGCTAGAGTCCTGAAAACAGCTTGGTATTGTCACAAAAAAGCAACAGGAAAACCAATGGAATAGAATTGAAAACCCTGAGATGTACCCACACAACCACAAACACCTGATTTTTTACAAAGAAACTAAAGCTATACAATGGGAAAAAAAGAAAGCATCTTCAACCAATGGTGCTGAAAAACTGGATGCTGGCATGTAGCAGACTATAGATAATTCCATATCTATCACTATGCACAAAGCTTAAGTCCAAATGGATCAAAGAACTCAACATAAATCCAGCCACACTGAGCCTCTTATAACAGAAAGAGGGAAGTACCCTTGAACGAATTGGTACAGAAGACATCTTCTGAAACATTACACCTCTAGCTCAGACACTAAAATTGAAAACTAATAAATGGAACCTCCTGAAACTGAGAAGCTTGGGAAAAGTTATTCACCAATACAACATCTGACAGAGGGCTAATCTCCAACATTTACAAATAACTTAAGAAGCTATTTTCCAAAATATCAAATAATCCAATTATAAATAGGGGGAAGTGATCTAAATGGAGAATTCTCAATAGAGTAATCTAAAATGGTTGAAGGACATATAAGAAAGTGTTCAACATCCTTAGTCATTCAGGGAAATTCAAATCAAAACAACTCTGAGATACCATCTTACTCCTGTTAGAATGGCTAAAATCAAAAATATCAATGCCAATTTATGATGAAGAGGATGTTGAGAAAGGGGGACACTCATCCAATGCTGGTGGAAGTACCAACTCTTACAACCAATTTTGAAATCATTATGGTGATTGGTCAAGAAAATGGAAAGCAGCCTTCACAGGATCAAGCAATTCTACTCTTAGGCATATAGCCAAGAAAACACATTATACAAGAAGGATATTTGTTCAATGTTGTTCATAGCAGCATTATTTTTAATAGCTAGACTCTGGAAGCAATCTAGATATATGCCTCTTAACTGAATAATAGCCAGAGAAAATGTGGTACATTTAGACAATGAAGTGCTACTCAGTTGGAACAAAAACAAACAAACAAACAAACAATGGAATCTTGAAATTCACAGGCCAAGGGATGGAACTAGAAGAAACTATTCTGAGCAAGGTAACCCAGTCACAAAAAGACAAACATCGTATGTACTCTATGGATTATAGACATAGAGCAAAGGATTACAAGCCTACAATCCAACTGCAAGAGAAGCTGGGAAACAAGGAGTAGTGTAAGAGAGACATATATTGTCATCCAAGAATCAGAAAGGGAGAAGACCTCCTAAGCATATTAGAAGCATGGGAGATGGGAGAGAGAGCTAGGAGAATTAGAATGGAAGAAGAGAAGGTGTGAAGAGTTCATGAGGAGAATGAAGTTTGAGTCAGTGGAAGAATAGAAGAGAGTAAGATAACAGCATGATAGAGGGAACCATTATATGTTTAAATAGAAATCACACATGAGGGAAATATCCAGAGATGTACAAGGATGACACCAACTATCAATCTAAGCAACAGTGGAGAAGGTACCTTATATGCCATCCCTTGATACAGCGAATGATGACTAAGTTATATGCCATCCTAGAGCCTTCATCCGGCATCTAATGTAAGTAGAAGCAGACACCCACAGGTAAACACTGAACTCAACTAGAATCTAGTTGCAGAGAGGGAGGAGTGATGATCAAAGTGTCAATACCAGGCCAGTGAAACACACAGAAACAGCTGACCTGAACAAGGGGGAGTTCTTTGTCCCTAGACTGATAGTTGAGAAACAAGCATAGGACTGATCCAGACCCCCTGAATGTGGGTGTCAATGAGGAGGCCCTGGAACCTGTGCAGCCTCTTGTAGTATATCACTATGTATTCCTTTCATAGGAATGAATTTTCAGAACACATTACAGATAGATGGATACTCCACGAGTCTAGATACACAGTGAAGGGCATTGGCCCCATCCCAAAGAACATGAGAGACTCTGAAGAACCCCCATGAAAGGCCTCATACTCCCTGTGTTAGCATAATGGTTGTGGGATAGGTAGCATGATAGTGAGGGGGCAGCAGAGCAGTGGAGGGCGAAGGAATTGGGATTGACATGTAAAACAATCCTGTTTATAATTAAATAAAATGTTGGAGTAAAAAGAAACAGTTTTTGACAAGACAGATGATGTATATAATCCAAATATTAGGTAGAACAATATTTGTCTTCAAGCTTCATATGGTAAAATCATTAATTTTTTTAATCATTGCTTCCTCAGTATAACATAGGACAGAATCTTACTTTGCACATGAAATTGGGAGTTGAATCAGTGACAAAATCTAGGTCACAGGCACAACCCCTCCTTATATACAGTAAAAACTATGAATAGTCATCACTATATGCTCTTGATTATCCCACAGAAGACATAAACTTGTTTTAAAATCTATTCTAATTCCCCAAAACAAAATCAGAAGAGGCTTCCTGTGAACTTGCCTTTGATTGCATAAGCTCAAGGCCTGAAGCAAATGGAGAAATGACTCCATTAGGCTGTGACCTAAATAGAATGGCAGTTTTAAGAGGTCATAGAGACAAAGAAATAAATGGTGTTTTGGAGCAGTGAACAGTTAACCACTCCTTGTCAAGATGGACTCCACAACTTCCCAGAGTTTCAGCTGTAAACATAGCTCCCTGAAACTTCAGCCGTGAAGCTACCACTCACAGGAACTAGGGCAGGGATGCAACCATCAATGCCGAATTGTAACACATGTGCTAAGCTAAGCTGTATTAACTGCAACTAACACAGAACTTGAAGATTTGACTCATACAGTTAAAGAAAAATACAGATGTTCAGTAAAGATAGATCCAGACCAAAAAACAAAACTGGAGACATGTTAAAATGTATTTAAACATATACACATGCCAGTTTTTTATGCTGTAAAATTGTAATGAAATGAAATACATCTAACAAGATAATCCTGATGAGTATCCAGAAATAAAAATAATAATATTAGAATTTTATGTCATATTCTTATTCCACTAAAACTAAGGTCTTTTAAAAATTTGTAAAACTGTTAGAATCATAATATAGACCCCTAAGCTATTACTGTCGCTACTATTAATAGTTATGGTCATTCTGCTTTATTAAGGTGAAAATAGCACCAACAGGACAATACTTCAAGGTGAACATGAAAATTTTAAAAGCTGCTTCAATAATTATAATTTATTTAGCCTTTCATGTATTATTTATTACTCTTTCAGTTGCCATGACAATATAAGCATAGGAATATATATACATATATACATAGGAATATATATACATATATATATGTTATATTTGTGTGTGTAATTGGATAGCAAATTCAAATTAGCATACATAAAATTGCATGCATATTTGAAAATAAATGATTTGTATCATAGTATATTAGATGAGATATTGTGAAATCTGAAATGCTTATAATTTCACTGGATATCAGATATTTCTCAATCACAGGCCAGCAATGTCATGTCTATTTGCTTCTCAGCCAAATATATTCATTCATACAGTGTCATATTTGACCTTCACAGACAACATCAAAACTATGCTTGCAAATTCCAACATGATAGGAAGAACCTATTTTTGATGTTCGTAATACTAAAAGTCACCATAGAGCAGTCATCCTTCTTCTGGTATTTAGAGGAGTTACTTGGCATGTTTGCAGGTGATAGAACTTAATTTTTTTCTGCACACTAGTCAATTATAATTAGCCAGGACTAAATTCTTCACTCTTGTGAGATATACATTATAAAAGAGTACATGGTTAGCAAACATCAGATGTATTTTTGTTACAGTGGCCAAAATAATCAGTTTAGAAATAAAATAAATTTGAGGACTATCATTAAGATTGTTGCTTAGAAGCAATACCACATGCTGATTTAATGGACATTATTCTGAGACTAGAATGATGACAGATAAACAAACAAATTTTAGTTCATTCTAGGAGAGTCAATCTGAAATGTTCTGTGTCTTAATGACATATTGATGTCACCACATTTATGTGCATCACTTGACCCCCATGAGAGTTGTAACCTCAGGCAGTAGTTGAGAAATAAGACAATGATGTGCAATGAAGCAATTCTACAAAGCCTAAAAGACTATGAGGAAAAATGTTCTGCTGTTCCAAGTCTATCTCTCCCTCCTCCCTGTTTGTGTGAAAGAAGCAAGGGAAGTGAATTGGGAAGCCAGGATGAAATATATTTACCCATGCCTCTGATGCTATTTAGCAGTACACATCACTCCCTAATTGTGCCTGGTGGCTGAACAAATACTAGCTGCTTTTCTGATGTTGAAACTATATGCCAGAGAGTGTCCAGTCCTGTCAGGATTTTCATGGTAGTGACACTGTGCTGCCTATTTGTCTGGATGAAAACTCATTGTGATCTCTTTTTACAAATTTTCCATATAAGTTTTTAGGTATTTTAATTATATGTGGAGTATATTTTATATAACACGTAAAATATCATATTGAAAATCATAATTTATGCATATATTTTATTTATATGGATTATAATACTAACTTATTCATGTGTTAATGTTCACACATGTACACACACACACACACACTCACACACACACACACACACACACACACACACACACACATATATATATATATATATATATATATATATATATATCAGAGTGCTAAATAAAATATACATGGATTGAAGAAAAATGCTTTTTTCAATCCCTTGGCCAAATTGTTGTTAGTGGAACCTAGTATCTCACATTGCCTTCATAAAAAAGATTTAAGTTAATGTTCACTTATTTTAGAAAGGAAAATTTTAATATGAATTACTCTCAATATTTAACTTTGTCTATTTTAAAGCCTAGTAGGTTTTTTATCATTTGTATTTGCAAGTTTCCCTCTTATTTTTGTTTCTCCTAATCCTTTTTATTAATAAAAATTTTATTAATATTATTACATGAGTATTTTATTTTTAAGAATCCACATATTTCCCACAAATATAATTGCAATCCAAATTACAATATCAGTTTTACATCTGTAATGTCTGTTATTTTGTTTTCTTTGATACAATCTCAATTTATTTAAATCATTTGTATGTGCATCCAGACACATCCATCTACTAGAACATGAATATTCACGAATGGCAAACAATTGTGAATAAAAGGTACAACTATCCTCCTCATTATATCAAAAGCCACTGTAAGAATTGTTAGGCTTCATTAGTTCTGTTCCTAAGTGTAAGGGCTATTTGAGGTCTGGATATAGTTCAAGAATTTTGCATATTGTTCCTGTTGTTAGAAATTCCTGAGTGAAAATGTGCTTACATATCACTCAGATACTGGAATTTCAGGCATTTTTTTTAAATACTACCTGATTTGAGATACGTTTTCTTTTTGGGCTTGAATATGTGATTCTCACATGGCAGGGGCTGACTGGAAAAATGATATAGTGCAGACCTTTTTATGATTTATGATATAATTTCTCCTTGGAAAGTAATATGCTTGTGTAGCATATCTGGTTAAAAAAAAACGGTTAATATTATCCAAAGATATTTTATGTTGTTTGTAGATATTGTAAAGGTGCTTGAATCATATGATTATATGTATAGTACATTTTATATGAAATATGAAATGTATATTATTGTTAATCATAAATTATAAGTATATTTATGTATGTTAATAATAATGCTACCTTACACATGTGTATATACTCACACACATACACACTTATATCTATATATCTGAGTGCCAAATAATATCTACTTGGACTAAAAAATGTTTTTTTGAATCCCTCTGACAAGTTTATCTTACTGGAACCTAGTCTCTCACATTGCCTGCTATTCATGTTCTGTGAGGAATCTATTCCATGACTCGACACTACCAGGACAAAGATTGATCTTTGCTATACAGTAATGGAGTACAGGGATTTAAGCCAGTATTTTGTATCTATTGTCAAGATGAATCCTGGAGAGAGCCTAATTGTGTAGCCCATAAGAGAAGAGTGAGATTGACAGTGACAAGAGGAGATATATGTGTACCCTTCTTTGCTGGATGATTCTGGCTGAATGCAGTTCACAGCAACACAATCTTTGATTAAGCAAGCATTCGGATGTATCTATATCCTTCACATGCAATTTTAACAAATGTTACTGTTGTACTTTCAGTCAATGAAAGATTTCATGAATATAACCATTCACACAATGGATATTCCGGGGGGGGGGGAATATCAGGACTCCCTTATTCTATGTCAGATACTAATCTCCAGTGAAGTCATTTTAATGCAGGTATTGCAGAACTTCAAAATTGCAGAATCATGACAAATGGTTTCCACAATTTTAAAGACAATATGTAGTTCATTATGCATGTATCTCCTTGTTGCACAAGTGACACAATAAGGTTAGTCAAAGCTGTACTACAAGGAATCAAAGAATCCCTCAATTTCCTAATTTGTATGTGTATTGTCTCCTGCATATATCCGGAACTGTTAGTTGCCTTTGTCTGGGAAAATAGACAGTGGGTTTTTGTTATGCCAAGAGCAACTGAGTTTTGAAATATAGGCAGCCTGTATAGTAAGAATCCAAGACTTTGAAGGTCCCTGGTGGAGGGCTTCACTATCCCTGGGGAGGAGTTGTGTGATAGGTTGGGGGGGGGTTGAGGGGGAGCATGGGAGGATGGGAGGGTGAGGTAATGAGAGGGACGGCTATGTTAATATGAGTAGTAATTAAAGAATTTATGTAAAAATTTTGAAAAACAATATAGATAGCTTAGATTTAGAATATTATTTCCCAATATATTTTTTTTATTTTTTCCCAGATTTTTAAAATTTGAATTAGAAACAAGATTGTTTTACATGACAATCCCAGTTCCCTTCTCCCTTGCTTTCTCCCCTTATATTTCCCCCAACTAAAACCCTACCTATCACATATCCTTTCTGCTCTCCCTGGATGGTGAGGCCTTCCATAGTGTGTCATCAGAGTCTATCTTATCCTTTGGGATAGGGCCTAGGCATATTTTCACTAAGAAGTTTTAATGATATTTTTTAAAATATGGGAATGATAGAACCATATTTATTCTTCATCATATAAATAACATGCATTAAATAATGAGTTTGTATGAAAAATTAAATAAGAGAGTATCAAATATTTACAATATGTCACTGTGAATGCTTCAGTAAAATTAACTAACTTGATTAGATTTAGGCAGCTTAATTTTAGTTGGGGGTACCAAACTATGTGGTTTTTGGGAAGAAGGGAGCAGTCTCAGAATCATGATAAATGCAGAGGATATTAACTTGTTTTAATGAGAAAAGGTCTCAATCCATTTGACAGAGGCTATGTATGAAAAATTGTTCAATGTAAAATGTGTGAGTTAGCCCTTAACAAGCCTGACCTGCTGCCTGAACATTTAAAATTAATAATGAGACTCTGTGTGCTTATTTGGATCCTGCCTGGTGGGATACCATACACATTATACAAATAATATTCTTTTCTGAGGCCATCATTTCCACAGAAGTCACAAAAAAGTTTTTAAAAAATTTCAATACTCCAGTGCAGAACTTAAGTCAGCTTCCTATTACCTGGCTTTGGTAGAGTAATCAAAAAACTAGTGCCAAACAGAAGGATGCCTCTGATGAGAACCTGCTTCTTGTCTACCTTTAAGCAACTAAGAAAGAAATGGCTATTTTAGTAGTCCCTACCCAATGGTTAGTTGGGTGTTTCTGCATCTCCTTTTGTCACTTTCTGGAACAGGTTCCTCGATTTTCAGGTATTCTGAATTGTATACTAGGTATCTTTTGCTTTGTGACTGGTATCAATTTGAGTGAGTTCATAATATGTTTGTGTTTCTGGGTCTGTATTTCCTTTCTCAGATTGTTTTACCCTAGTTATTAGGTACAATTGATCTGAGGGAATAGCGATAAAAAGAACACATGATTAAAGAGAATACTGGGTAAATGCACAGAATCAGCTGCCCATAGATATTGAAACATCACTGACTCTGGTCTGACAACTTGGTACCTACATAAAATAAACTAGAATAACTGAACACATCTAATATTGGTGTAACTAGGGTATTATATCAAGACATTAACTTTGCGTCTAAGATCAAATGACAAAATTTAGGTGCAGCTATATTCTGTTTTCAAGCTATATGTGATAATATCATTCATTATTTTATCCATTGTTTCTTCATTAAAACATAGGATAGAATCTTACTTAGCTCATGAAATTGGGAGTTGAATCAGTGACAAAAACTATGTTACAGGAACCAACCCTCCTAATATACAGTAATAAATAAGAATTAATCATCTTGATATTTCCTTGATTATCCAACTTAATACCTAAATATATTTTTAAACCAATTATAATTCCCCAAAGCAAGTCCAAATTCAGCTTCCTGTGGTTACAATTGTACACACAATGAACCCACACTGTGTACAGAATGTGTTGAGTATGTTTAGCTATACATTCATTGTGTGTACAATTGTATATGTAAAATAAAATAAAGTATTTAAATGTGTATACACATTAGTTGGTTAGGAAGGTGGGAATAAACTCTTCACTATTGTGAGCTATAAATTATACAAAAGGACATAGTTAGTAATCTTCAGATATATTCTTGCCATAGTAGTCAAAATATTCAGTGTAGAAATCAAATAAATAAGAGAATTATACTAAAGATAATGAATTAAAAGGAATACCATGCTGATTTATTAGACATGATCCTGAGACTAGAATGATGACACTATACACAAAGGAATTTTAGTTCATTCTGGTAGAGTCATCCTGAAATGTAGTGTGTCTTAATGACATATTGATGTCCCTACATTTCTGTGCATCACTTGACCCTCATAGGAGATGTAACCTTAGGCAGTAGTTGGGAAATAAGACAATGATGTGCAATGAAGCACAATCTATAGATCCGATCAGGCTATGAGGTAACATCCTCTGCTGTTTCAACTTTTCATCAAACCCTACCAAAAGCCACATACATTTGTATTGAGAATTTGGCAGAATAATTCCAACATATTCATAAGTTTTTGGTGATTCCATATTACCAAGGTTTTCCAGTCAGAGCTTTATCAGATCTAAGAATTCAGACTAAGGGAAGGAGAATCAAGTTAAGATCAGTACCAGTTCAAATCATTAAAAATCAATACACAAGGACAAAGAACTTGGTGTGTTATTAATTTTTAGAGGATGTTTGTAATATCTTAATGCTACTGTCAACAAACAATTGATTTTTTAAAAGGTTCATGTCCTGCCTTATGTCATCAGTAGGAATAGTTGACAAGTTAGAAAAAAAATCATGAAAATGTGTTTCTATATGCCAAAATGCAGTGACAATGCAAATCAAGAATGCAAAGTAGAATCTATGAGAACACAATGATAACAAGCTAATTCCTTGTGCTATATTGCTTTATCGCACAAGGGCCTTGGGTTACAGAAAAGTAGTGTTTGCAGACATTGCTACTTGAAATGATCATTCACTCCAATGATTCATGAATATTCATACAATTCCTTAGCCATCTGCACTAATGCAGCAAGTCCTATTCTCTATCAGACTTTTTAAGATCAGTGAACAATCTTCTTTCAACACACTGCATTGATTCAAGTCTCAGGGAGCATTGCCACATCTTAAAAGAAAACTAGCAATCTCAGAAGCAGGATACTACTTGATGGATATGTGACAGTTTTAGGGGGCTCAGTCCAGAAATGCTGGGAATCAAATAGTCAATGAATTTACTAATTTCCAAGGACTCTATCTCCCTGGGCCAAGGTACAATCCTGTGTATGGTGTACAAAACAGCAACTGAGATTGGTAACATAGCCACAACTTCTCTGGTAAGCACATGGTCAGTGAACAACTGCATTCAAAGTGTACTTGGAGTAGGAATCAATGAGTAGATTGATATTAATTCCAGCAATATAAAGGAATTACAGTGGTAATCTTGAAGATCTCCCTCAGACCTGCTGATTCAAGTATCATTCACAAATAAATGGTGCTGCTGTAGAAACAATCAAGTTGAAAGTGGATGACAGTAAAAACACAACTCTTACTAGTTCCTAAATACAATAATACAAAGGGAAAAAACCCATGGTAATTTGGAAGCGATCTTATCCATCTCCTTTTGCTACATTCTGGCTCTCTACATGAAAGCCTCCCTTCATTCTTTCTGACGGCTGATTCTGAAACTAGAATGCCACTTGCACCTTTGGATTTCATCTCTGTTATATTTCATCATATTCCCCAAATGCATTTATGTAGAATCTTACATGTGAACATTACAGATTTTCAGGTGGCTAAGTGGGTGTTTACTCTGAAATAAACCATTTTTCTTAGTGGGTTGTTCAAATGAGCATGTGATTTGTATATGCCTCCTTTCTGTCATGTATATATTATCAAAGTAAATCTTCCTTTCATAGTATTCAGGATCAAAGACTGGCGATGCGTTCACAAATATTAAGGGTGAAGCAGTAGCTCTATAGACAAAATCTCTCCTCCACAATAAATGTGTGTAGTGACTCTTAAAATGATTGTAGGAAATTCCACCAAATCCCTACATATACCAGGTTTTCAGTGGCTGTGGCTCTTGGAAGTCTCTTTTGCAATTTTCCATCTCTAGAGTAGTTTGTTAACAGTCTTTGGCTAATGCCAGCTAACAGTTGGACTTTAGCCAGGAGCCTGATTTTTGAAAAAAAAAAAAAAAACTGTTCAGTGCAGACCATTTTATTAAGTCCGATAGTCTCCCTTTGGAGGAGGGCATGCATTCACATAGTTATAATTAGGAACCAAGGATTAGAGACATGTAACACCCAAGAATTCAAAGCTAATGACTCCAGTTAACTGGCGCCCTTATCTGTGCTGCTGAATCTTCTGTCTAAGCCACTTGCCTGTGTATTGTAAAAGGAGCAAGTTAATGGAAATGGAGGTACTGTATAAAATCAAAACTGTCTTGGGATATGCATCAGTTTCACAGAAGACAACACTCACTAATGGTTGCTAGAGTACTGAGAAAGTTTCTAGTTACTCTTTCCTACCTTCTAGCTTACAGTAAGAAAGCTTTCATTCCTGCCTGTACTTTTCTGACTGTGACTCTTGGCTTTGTTTTGTATCAGTATTTACCCTTCTCATAAGAAGGGTTTTGGGAGCCCATCCCACATGGAAGGATGCTCTCTCAGCCTGGATACATGGGGGAGAGTCTAGGCTCTTCTCACGATGATATGACTGACTTTGGGGAACCCCCTTGGATGGCCTTACCCTCCCTTGGGTGCTGGTGGGGGTTGGGGGAGGGGAGGGAGAGCGAAACGTTGCTGACATGTGAAGCAGCCTTGTTTCTAATTTGAACTAATAAAAATGATTTCTTGGGGAATAATACAAAAAAAGAGGCTTACTCTTTGTGATCTGTTTGTGTACATTTCTATGTCACTTATTTTCATGATGTTGAAATCTAATCATAATGTGTTTCTCTATATATTATCATTATATATATATATATATATATAGTATGATTAAAAACAATTATACTTTTCATAGTATAATTCTAATCCCTAACACATTTCTACCTATTACTGAGCCCTATAAAATTTGCTTGCATTAAAAAAATGTTTTTTTTCAAGCCCTCTTCAAATTTGGCACAATGGGAATACAGTATCTCACATTGTATTCAAAATAAAGAAATAAATTGAGCATAATTATTTTGGAAAACAATAATGTTAAATACTTTTATAATCTCAACTAATTTCTGATTGTAATAGCATTCATGTTATTATTTCTGAGATGTTGTTGATAAAATATAAATTCTTGTTATTACATGACTGTATTATTTTGAAGAATCGACAGAATCACAAATAATAGAAATTCTCTCAGTTTCTAATATCACCTTATCTATTTATCTTTTATCTGTCATTAATAAGAACTGGGTTCATTTATGGCAGTTTTCTGTTCATCAATATAAAGCCATCTACTGAAATATTAGTAGTCCCTCATCCTGATCATTCCTGAAAAAAAGATTTAAATTTTTCTCCATATTAACTCATTAAATAACTGAGCCACACTAAAAAATGTTTTCCTTAATTAGTCCTCTCTCTTGCATATTAGAATTTTGAGTACTACAAACAGGACAAGAATAATGCATTTAGTTCTGCCATTGGAAATCCCTGACATAATGTATTCACATATCATTCAAATGTCTGCTTGATGCATATGTATATTAAAATTGACTGTTTTACTATAAGTTTCATCCTTGAACAGGAATATTCATTTCTAGCCTTGCTGGCTACAAATTATAAGAGACTTGGCCATTAAAACTCTTCTTTTATTTTCTGGAGCTATATATAATGCCAGTATGCAGGTTTTGGAATGTGAGTATTCTAAGGATATGTCTGAGTCTTGCCAATTTCCAAATTAACCGGATGCTGACTGATATATCTGCCTGGCTGTCCACAGTATAACAATAAAATAGTATGAAATATAACTCACAGACCACATTTGTAAACCCTCAATAGAACATTGTATCCTTCATTTTACCTAGCTATGGTGTGGTCTTCTATATTCCGTCAGTTTTACAATCCATTTTCTGACAAGTGGATATAATTGCCATTGGAAAATGAGAAGCACAGAGTACACTCCCACATATTCCAACACATTCATGAATTAACCATGTCCTTATATTTTATTAGGGTTTATAAGTCTACTTAAATTGCTTATCTGTTCTTGATTTAACTTTGGTAAGTGATATCTATCCATTAAATTTTAAATTTCCTCAAATTTTGAGGAGTATATTTTTTCAAAGTATGCTGTGTTATTATTTCTGATTTTTTTGGATTTGCATGTTCATTCTCTACCTTTTGGTAATTTTGGATAAAGTTTTTTCTATCTTATTGATTTTCTTGAAGAACCAACTCTTGGTTACATTGATTTTATAGATGGATGTCTCCCTAATTTCTACTTTATTTATTTAAATACTCAAGTTGATTATTTCCTGGTGTCTACTCCTCTAAAGGGAATTGCTTCTTTTTGTCCTAGAGATTTCAGTTGTGCTGTCAATTTTGTAGTGCAACTATTCTCCAGTTTTTTCATGTGGGCATTTAGTGCTATGAACTTTCCTCTCATCACTGCTCTCAAATTGTCACATACGTTTGGGTATGTTGTGTCTTCATTCTCACTGAAATCTTGGAAGTCTTTAATTTCTTTGTATTTCTATCTTGACCCAGGAATGGTGTAGTTGCATATTATTCAAATTCCATGACTTTGAACATCTTCTGAAATTTGTGGTGTTATTGAATTCTAACTTTAAAGCATGATGGTATGATAAGATACAGGGGATTATTACAATTTTTGAACCTGTTGAGGTTTGCTATGTTGTCAACAATCTGATTGATTTTAGAATAAGTTTCATTTGGCACTGAGAAGAATTTATATTCTTTTATGTTTGAATGGAATATTCTATAGATTTCTGTAAAACCCAGTGGGGTCTTAACTTCTGTTAGTTCCTTTATTTCTTTGATATTTCCATCTGGTTTTCCTGTGTAGTGGTGAGAGTGGGGTGCTCAAGCCTTCTCTCTCTCTCTCTCTCTCTCTCTCTCTCTCTCTCTCTCTCTCTCTCTCTCTCTCTCTGTGTGTGTGTGTGTGTGGTTTTATATGTGATTTGAGCTATAGTAATATTTCTCTTACAAATATGCATGCCGTTATATTTGGGGCATAGATGTTCAGAATTAATTGAGAGTTCATCTTCATGGATTTCTCCTTTGATGAATATGAAATGATCCTCTTCATCTCTTTTGATTGAATTTAGAACAAAGTTAATATGTTAGATATGATGATTGCTACCCCAGTGTGTTTATTGGGCCCAGTAATCATCTGTCAAAGATCCCACCTACATCTGATCTATATGTATTACAAAATGTTTCATCAGAATTTCAGTTCATAAGATTATAAAAGTTTTAATTCCTTTTAATCTGAGATAAATTGGTGAGCTTGCAGAAGGATGCCTGCCAGCTCTGCCACTTCCTATACAGAGCTCAGTTCTGGTTCCACAGAATGCTACAATGTCTGCTGGCAGCAGCCAGGACTTCAAGAATGATGGCAGAGGCCACAATAAGAGACTGCAAATACAGCTATTGCTACCTCAGCCTGTGAGCCTAACCTTTGGAGTTGGAGCTGGATCAGAACATTGAGGAGCAGTTGGGCTCCAAAATTGTACTACTGGGGCTCTGTGGCCTACAGCCATCTGGTATGTCTTCCAATGCTCTAAGCAGTTTTTTCCCATGCCTTGAGGTACTGGAATTGAGCAGGAATGTGCTCATGGATCTGGTGAAGAGCAGCAACAGAAGTATGCTGATGGGCAGAAAGAAGCACTACTATTGCAACACAGGCTTACTACTGGAGGGCCTGCTGCAAATCCAAGTACACAGACGTTCAGACTGATGGGACTATATCTCCTGGATTAAATACTGTATTTTTTTATTGAAATTATCTTGACCTAAGTAATATCTTGAGTAGCTTTTTAGGAATCACTTGAAAATAGACTTGTAAATAGATGATCTAACCATAAATACACTTTCAGGCCTCTTAAAAGATGTAAACTGTTTCAGCTTTCATAAATGTAAATATTCCAGGGTGTGGCATATACATGTATCCTAAATAAACTATGTAAATAGTGTGCCAAATAATTCCTTTGGAAGAGATAGGGATTATGTCAATAGATCCAAGTACTTGTGCATGGTGAATAGTTTATAGTCCAGGTTTAGCTTAGATAGCTTTTAGGCAAAACTTCATTGCCTAACTTTCTAACTGTGCTTTAAATTTTATCTTGTTTTTTTTTTTTTCTTTTTAACTCTTCTTTGGCATTATTTTTGCAAGTGCTGTTAATAACTTCTGAATTTTTCTTCTTTTATACTTTTCCTATTTTGAACTGAATATAGACATCAACTTGCTGAGATAGGAATTGGACATCTAGAAATATGATCAACTATTCAAGTAAGTAGGATTTATTTTATGCTGTGGTCTGCCTCACTAGGTATGAATCCCATGTTTATCCATTAAATGAACTCTTTGATTTTAGAATCAGCACAGATAATGTACATAGTACAGATATTTGAATTTCTAAGACATGCAGATGCTAGCCTGGAAGTTCACATTTGCCCAAGTCTTGTCTTTTGCAATGCTCTTTCCACGGGTTCCCAGCTGTTGGATTCTCTTGTGTAAACCTTGGGTCAAGACCAGTATTTTACTTATAAATGTTCCAAAGGTGCCACTTTTACTAGACATCTTGATGTGTATTTTTCTTTCCAATACTAAAAATGAATGTACATTGTAAATTTGCTGATCTGGAACATTAAGTAAATAAATTATGACTTGAGATAAATTGGGTATAGATAGGTTATGACACTACATGCATTTAGTAAATTATTTTGTTACCACTTTCCACATATTTTTGTCACAAATGATTGATTTAATGCTGTCATATTTCATACAAGTACTTTGGAATTTACTGAAAACTAACATTTAGAATATTTAACTTGGAGACGAAGAAAATTTCGGTAAATGTATGCTTGCAAATATCACAAAAATGTATACTGAGTATTAATAATTACATTAAAATATTCTAGGAAATGAGAATAACACATGCATCCTGACTTCTTAATCATTGCATGAAGCAACAATTTATAAGTCCAGGGAATTAATTGTTTATCAACATGACTTAAGTACAACTTAATATTTAGCCTTTCCTTAAGTAAGGTGTCATTTGTATCAACATCCATCTGACATTTTTTGAAACAAAACAGTGTTCAAAGATTTAAGTAATTCAATTATGAAGACTCCCTGTATGTATCCATTCTTTCTTGTTCACAGCCATTTCCCTGACACTCCCTCCACTTTCCCCCAAGTCATTCAACCTACCTCTCAACAGATCTAATTTTATTATTATAAAGTAATAAGTTCAATTATATTAACCCTACATATCCATGATTTTGGCATATTTTTGGACATGAATAACCAATGAAGATTGATTTCTACCATAACAGAAAAACACAGAGTGAATATTTCTCAACCTTTGGCTGTCACAAGTTTTAATTTTACACATTTTGATTTCATGTTATAGAGAAGACAATCATCCACTTGCCAGTAAGCTCTTTCCTATCTGAGTAGATATCATAATAGTGGAAATATTTTAAAAGTATCTGATGGAGAACAGATATTAGTGTAAACAGCAAAGGGCCTTGGATTCTAAAAATTAAAATACTGAAAATGTCAACGAAACACATTTTATCATGAATTCTTTACTACTTGTAGTCTATGACATATAAAATGCTGTCATTTGGGCTTATGTGGTAATTGAGTTCTCTTTTTAAGTGATATAAAATTAATGCAAAATGACTTTAACTTTTTTTTTCTTTTAACCCCCAGAAAATGTACACCCCTTTAATTTTTCATTCCTCACTTTGAGGTGCTTTTTGCTTGTTCTGCTTATGAAATTCTCCATATTATTCTCTACCTAACCATGGTGGTGTGAGAAGTACCTGTTCTAGACATATGTTAATGTTTTATTTCAGGATAAAACATATAAAATTAAGGAAATAATGGCAAATGACATAGTCAGTTTTATAGTCAGAATTATATAAAAAGAACACATTAATATGTGTTTTACATTGGTTTCAGTGTTATAGCAGATTAAAGGGATGTGAAGACCATTTACATTTCAAAAGTGAAGTTTGAATCATATATATAGTGTATGCTATCCTGATCTTTTTACTTTCAATACTACAGATCTGTGGGCAGAAGAAGCTGTTTTGTGTAATCCTGCTATGAATGCATTGTGCAGAGTATATCCCATGACTTGGCACTATAAGAACAAAGATTGCTCTTTGGTAGACAGTAATAGAGTTTGGAAATTAAGCCAAGGTTTTCTAGATATTTCAAGATGAATCAAGGGAAGAGCCTAACCATAGCCTATAAGAGAACAGTGAGATCCTGTACTTTTCCCCATCTCTAGGGGACCATGTATGTCTCTCTTAGAATCCTCCTTGTTTCCAAACTTTTCTTGTGGTGTGGATTGTTGGCTCATAATCCTTTGCTCTATTTCTAAAATTCATGTATGAGTGAGTGCATACCATGTTAGTCTTTTTGTGACTTGGTTAACTGGCTGAGAATGGTTTCTTTTACTTCCATGAATTTGCCTGTTAATTTCAAGATTCTATTGTTTTTTTCCCTTTGAGTAGTACTCCATTGTATAAATATACCACATTTTCTCTCTCCATTCTTCATTTGAGAGGTGCCCATGTTGCTTCCTGTTTCTAGCTATTACAAATAATGCTGCTATGAACATAGTTGAATAGATGTCCTTGTAGTATAAAAGGGCTTCTTTGGGGCATAAGGGGAGGGGAGAGGGAGGTAGGAGAATGAAAAGGGGAGGAGAGGATAGGTGAGGATAATATTAGGGAGCAGGATGGTTGAGTCAGGTGTAGAATTGAGGAGAGCAAGTTAAGGGATACTATAATAGAAGATGCCATCATAGGTTTAAAGAGAACTCAGGCACTAGGGAAATGACCACTGATCCACAGGGATGACAGCAACTAACAATCTAAGCAATAGAGGAGAAGTTACATTAAATGCCCTTCCCTAATAATGAGATTGATGACTAACTTTTATGCTATCCTAGAGCCTTCATCCTGCATCTCCTGGAAGCAGAAGCAGTGACTCACAGCTAAACGCTGAACTAAATTGGAATCCAGTTGCAGATATGGAGGAGTGGTGAGCATAGGGGTCAAGACCAGGCTGGTAAAATAAACTGAAACAGCTGAGCTGATCAAGGGAGAGCTCATGCTCCCCAGCCTGATAGTTGGGAAACCAGCATTGGATTGATCCAGACCCATGAATGTTGGTCTCAGTAAGGAGGCCCAGGAAATCTGTTTGGCCTCTTGTAGTAGATCAGTACTTACACCTAGCATAGGAATGGACTTTGGAAGCCGATTCCACATAGAGGGATATTCTCTCAGCCTAGACACATGGGGTAGGGCCTAGGTCCTATCCCAAAGGATATGACAGACTCTGAAGATACCCAATCGAAGGCCTCACACTCCCTGGACAGCATAAATAGTGTGGGATAGGAAGGGTGTTAATGGGGGGAGTGGTAGAGGGGAGGGAGAGGGAACTGGGATTGACATGTAAAACAATCTTGTTTCTAATTGAAATAAAAACTGTCAAAAAGGAGAGAACAGTGAGATTAACAGTGTATATGTTAGATTTGTGTGTACACTTCTCTGCTAGCTGATTGTGGTTGATTTCATTTCATTGCAACATGATATATGAGCTATTTGGTCTTAAATATGCGATTCTCACATAGATGTGCCTGAGTGGAAAAAACTTATAATGTAGATATTTTATGATTTATGATTGCTTTTCTCTTATACAGGAATACACTTTCATAGTCTAGCTGGGCAATAAAAACCACAGAACTTACTGTCACCAAAATTTTCTCATGTTCAGGAACTCTATGTTATCAGGATGCCTGCTTTTGAAAAATGAGTACTCTGAGAATCTATTCTAGATTTGCAAATTTCCACAGGAACCTGTTGCTGAGTGAGATGTCTACCAGGCTGTCCACAGTATAATCATAAATAAAAATAGCATAGTGTATAACTCAAATACCACATTGCTAACCACTCAATACATCATTGTATCCTTACTCCTCTTTAGATACGGTATGACATTCTGTGTTACTCCAAATGAAATTCTATTTTCTGAATCAGGATGTAATTATCAGGAAACTTCTAGTGCCTGTGCTGTTATTCTTTTATTCTACACATATATTGCATTAAGAGTAGGATAAAAGAAATTCCTGTATATTCTTTATCTGACTCAGTGAGAAGTTTGGATTAAAATAATGAAACTACAGTATGCTCAATATCATGTGTTCTAATCTATATACATTTTAAGGTACCAGGTATACCCTATATAAAGCAAAAACAATGATTAAAATATTTTGAGATACTAAACTGTGATGTTCTTTTGAGTAACTACAAGTAGTACAGAGAAAATAATGGGCACTGGACTGTTTCCCTATACCAAGTTTTCTTTATTTCATGGAAATAATCAGAGTCACTGTATTTTACTCTTTGAAATTGATCTTCTGTACTCTCACCAAAAAGGAGGAGCAGATTGACAAAGAAAAGCAGCCATCAGGGGACTTTTTAAGAGAAAGGTTTTGATATGATATTGTAGGATCCCGATTTTAGATGCAGTTATATTCTTAGTTCTAAAAGTATGTGGGCATTTCATATACTAAAGACTCAAGAGAATTGTTTATATTGCAGATACTGCAGCACTTCAAGTCTGACACCAGGATGTCACATCTTTAAAGATAATCAGTAGTTCAAGTAGCAGACATCTACTTGCTAAATAGGAGAAGGAATCAGATGGATCAGAGCTGTAATACAAGGAATCAAACAATCACAGAAATTGCTAATTTTCATGGGTTCCATCTCCTGCATATGTCAGAAATTTTTTCTTTGTCTGGGCTGATTCACAGGTGGGTTTTTTTTACCATCAAGCTAATGAGAGCTGGATAGTAGCCAGAGTCTGTCTTATAAAACACTGCAATTTTAAGTTCTCATGAAAACTCTTCTTTTATGTTCTGGGAAAGTATAATACCATATGCCTCTTTTGAATGTGAGTATTATAAGAATATATCACATGGGGAAGGGACTAGGCCCAGCACAGGAAGATTTGGTGGACTTGGTGGAGCCCCGGTTGGGGGCCCCACCCTGCCTGGAGAGTGGTGGGTGGATGGGGTGGGGGTAGGTTGGAGGTGGGGGAGAAGGAATGGGGGTGAGGGGAGGGAGAGGGAGAGGGGAATTACATGTGAAACAAGCCTGTTCCCTAACTTGAATTAATAATAATAATAAGAATAAAAAGGAAAAAGTGAAAAAAAAGAATATATCACCGGTTTTCAAATTTCCAGTGTAACTAGTTGCTGACAGAGATATCTACCTGGCTGTCCACAGTATAAACATCAAATAAGAGTAACATGACTTGGCACTATAAGAACAAAGATTGCTCTTTGGTAGACAGTAATAGAGTTTGGAAATTAAGCCAAGGTTTTTTAGATATTTCAAGATGAATCAAGGGAAGAGCCTAACCATAGCCTATAAGAGAACAGTGAGATCCTGTACTTTTCCCCATCTCTAGGGGACCATGTATGTCTCTCTTAGAATCCTCCTTGTTTCCAAACTTTTCTTGTGGTGTGGATTGTTGGCTCATAATCCTTTGCTCTATTTCTAAAATTCATGTATGAGTGAGTGCATACCATGTTAGTCTTTTTGTGACTTGGTTAACTGGCTGAGAATGGTTTCTTTTACTTCCATGAATTTGCCTGTTAATTTCAAGATTCTATTGTTTTTTTTTTCCCTTTGAGTAGTACTCCATTGTATAAATATACCACATATATCACCGGTTTTCAAATTTCCAATGTAACTAGTTGCTGACAGAGATATCTACCTGGCTGTCCACAGTATAATCATCAAATAAGAGTAACATGTGTCAGTGAATTGTGATTTTGCTTTTGAGAAACTGCAAGTACCGGAGAGAAAATACTGTTTAATGTATTATTTTCATTTTCTAGGTTTTCTTTATCTCATATAAAGTATATCAGTCCCATTGTTTGCTCTTTGAAAATATATGTGATCTGTTCTCTTCAGGTTCCAATTGGGAGGTAAAGCTTGACTAAGAAAAGGGACCTTCAAGGGACTTCAAAAATAAAATGTTTTATTTGAAAATTGCACATTCTGATTTTAAATGCAGCGATATATTGAGTTCCAACTTTACACGGGTAATTTTTGTATAAATTTTAAAAATTGTTGCTTCATTAGAACTAGAACAGCATCTTATTCTGCATATAAAAGTTGAGCTTGATACAGTGGCACCATTTTATCACAGGCAAATAATGTCTGTGGACTTCGGTGGGAAGTATAACCTATCCCTGGTGCATTATTTGTATTCTGCAGAATGCTCTTCTCTTGAAGCTCTTCCTCACACCCCTCCATATCTCAGAGTAAGCCTCACTCAGAAGATGAAGCCAGTTATGCTGAACACTGAATGCAGGATATCCTTCTTGGTTAACAGCAGGTGGTGTTGCAAATATCAAATCCAAGCAAAGATGATTAAAATAAATGGATCCTGAAATTGTTTTGAAAGCATACTGTTTTCATCTTCAAAGTCCATGTATCATTATCAATGATGTGTATGGTTTTGTGTTGATGTAGCCATTCACCATTATTCAGCATGGTTGAATACAAGCCTTGTTTATATTTTGAGTATGATTTATTCCTAATGCCACATCCAAATTTAGCTGCATAGTCATGATTTTCACTTAAATCTAAAGAAACTCTAGCAGAATGGTTCACTATAGGGAGTAGTCAAATCAGCCTAGAGTGGTGTCATCTGGCCTAGTTGGATATACTGAAGTACGACATAATTCATTCTGTACTACCAGAGTTGTTCTGGTTTGCCTGCAAGCCTTGCCATAAATACAATCAGCCCCTCCTTGTGTCATTCCTAAGTGTGAGTCTCAAACAAACTACCTGGTATATTAAGGACTATCACTTTTAAATGGAATATATAAAGTTCAGCTTTTGATTTGTGTTATTGTTAAAACTTTATGAAACTTTATGCCTTAATCCAGGCAAGGATAAGGAAGCTTATTCTAGAAATGATTTTAGAGCAACTTATAACATAACCTTGTGCAAGATGCTTGGAAATATGTTTAATAGACTAGGTAATCATTTCTTTAGATAATGCCTGACTCCTCTAGGCCTGGAACTCTTTATGTAGAATGGGCTTTCAGATCCTTAGAAATCCAACTGCTGCTACCTCCTGGTATTGGCATTGATGGTGGGTGCCACCACCTACTTATATGTCATCTTGTTTTCATTGTACTGACTTCAAAGATGTCTTGTAATCATGTCTGTAACATTCATGGGTGAATACAATTATTATCCTTCTATTTGCCTAGACACAGAATATTTTTTCTTGACAAAAATATTTGGATGTCACATAATCTAAGAAAAGCTGCTTTATAACATTGCATGAAATGAGTGAAATTTGGATAGATTTGTGTGTACCTTATGCTGCTCAATGATTCTGGCCGATTGCAATTAATTGAAACACAATCTTTGTTCATGCAAGGGATTCAGATCTGTCTATATCAATGACATGCACTTTTACAGATGTTACTGCTTGTAATTTCAGTCTCTCAAAGATTTCACAAATAAAACTCAATGTAATAACCATTCTGACACTAGATCTCCAAGGGGAGAGAATCGAGCAGAACTCCCTTAGTCTATGTCAGATACTGACATCACGTGAAGTCATTTTAATGCAGATATTGCCAAACTACAAGAGTGACAAGCAATTTCCAGAGTTTTAAAGAAAATATATAGTTCAATAAGCATGAATATCCTTGCTTCACAGGTGATAGGATTAGGTTAATCAAAGCTGTACTACAACGAATCAAATAATCCCTGAATTTCCCAATTGGTATGGGTTCTGTCTCCTGCTAATATACAGAACTGTTAGTTGCCTATGTCTGGGAAAACAGACAGTGGGTTTTTGATATGCTCAGGAGCAATTGAGTTTTGGAATATAGAAAGTGCCTGGCTGTTAAGAAACTGCAATTATGACTCTTTTAAGCACTACATGCCTCTCACAGCAGGTTTGTGTGCAATTAAATTTTGCTTGGAGTAGGAATCAATAACGAGAGTGACCTCAATTCCACCAATGGAATGCAAATACTAGGAACGAGATCTCCTTCAGAGCTGCCCATTCATTTCTCCCTCCCAACTAAACATATGGTGCTGCTGAAAAATACCATACAGAAAATGGATGACAGGTTATAATATAATTTATCCTAGGCCCCGAATACAATAATAAACGAAAGACAAAAGCATCCTGGAGTAAGTAGGGTTGAAAATATATCCAGCTACTTGTGCCTATATAAACGTTTCTAAATGAAATCCTCCATTTCTGCCTTCTGATGGATGATTATGATTCTGTGCTGCCAGTTGCAGCTGGCTTGTAATGATTTTTGATGCCATGTCAGACTCCACAAATTCACTTACTTATCGAATCTGACTTTGAAATTCAGAGTCTCTGTAATGGGTGAGTAATTATTCTCCATAATATAGCCATTTATACTGTGTCCTCCATGGGCATGTTTAATCAGCACAACCATGGTTTTGCTAAGTATTGAGTTATGAGTAAATCTTCCTTGAACATAATGCATGATCTAGGACTGAACCAGTAATCACAGATATAAAACCTGACACTGTGGCTTCAGAGACAAGGGAACATTTTGTCCCCAGCAAACAGGACCAGTTACTCAAGGAAGAATTGTGGGAAATCACACCCATTGCCTATATTATCCTAGGTTTTAATTGCATCCTGCCCCTACAGATCTCAGGGACATTCTTTATTCCCTAGGGCTGTTAACAGCCAGGCTTTGCCTAAGTCCAGCTAAAAGCTGGACTTAGCCAGAAGCCTGACTGGAAAAATCCTCCAGTACTGTCATTTTTATTAGATGTGAATGCCTCCTATTGGAGGAGGGCACGAAGTTAGACATGCATTAGGGACGAATCAGGAGAGAGAACACAAACCCAGACATGGAAACAAATGACTTCAGTTCTTAGAGCTCTCCTTCAGAGCTGTGACATCATCTATCTCTTCCCCCTCCCTATTTGTTTGAAAGAAGTAGGGATACTGAATTGGGAATACAAGATGCAATATAATTTAACCATGCCTCTGTCACTATATAGCAGTAGACAGCACTGCCTAATGGTGCCCGTAGGCTGAACAAATTTCTAGCTGCTTGGAGATTTCAGAGCTGCCAATTCATTTCTCCCTCACAACTAAATGTATGCTGCAGCATAACCATGGGATAGAGAGGATGAAAAGAAAACTATACTGTATCCTAGACCCTGAATAGAATAAACAACAGAGAAAAGCATCCTTGGGTAAGTAGGGGGTGAACATATATCCTGTTCCTTGTGACTACATCCATCCTATCTAAATGAAATCCTCCCTGTCTGCCATCTCATATCTGACTGCGATTCTGGGCCATTAATTACAGATGGCTTGTAATGTTGACTGAAATCATGGCAGATTCTCCAAAGGTACGTAAATGGGGGGATTTGGCAGTTGAAACACAGAAACCAGGATTGCTAACTAAGAATTATCAGAAAAAATAGCCATCTTATAATGTGTGTTTCAGTGTTCCTTATGATCAATACAAGACATGTTTCTCTCAGACAGTGATTCAAACGTAAAACATCCTTGCAGATATTGCACAATTAAAAATGAGCACAGGGAAAACAGATAGTAAGTTTGAAACTGTGGCTTCAGAGAGAAGAACACATTACCTGCAATGCAAAAAAGAGAAAGTGACTCCGCACCACAGCACAGAAAATCTCACCATCTCTCTGCCTATTATAGGTTTATATTGTTTCTGTCTCTGGCAGGTCTAAGACAGTTTCCCTTATCTGGAGTGGTTTACAGTCAGGGTTTGACTAATACCAGCTAAGAGCTGGATATTAGCCAGGACCCTGACTGAAAAAATCCTCCTGTGCAGACATTTTTATTACATCAGATTGCCTCCCAGGGAGGAGGGAATACATTTAGAGATGCATCAGGAACCAATGAGGAGAGAGATCTCAAACCCTGGAATGGAAACAAATGACTGCAGTCCTTGTCGATCTGCGTCAGAGCTGGTGACTCATCTATCTCTCTCCCCTCCCTATACCTCTTAAAGAAGGAGGGAGATTGTATTTGGAAGGCAGAATTAAGTGTAATTTGCTTGCATATGAAACAAATTCTGATTTGCTGCACATATTTAAAAAAACAGCTGATTTGCAATAGGTTTTGCCCTTTGACTGTAATATGCCATTCTAGAATTCATAGCCATGTATACTCAGAGAAATCTGTTACCATATTTCTCTTATGTATTGTACAGTACAACTATGCCTCATTTTGAAAATTACTACTCATTGACCAATTTTAGGTTTACAAATATCCAAATGAACATATTACTGACTGAGAAGTCTCCCTAGAGAAAAAATAAACAGTATAATTAATGAAACTAGGAACCTACCCCGTTATACACTATACAGGTAAAAGTGCCCTCCTCCTTCCCTAGGTATATATGGTCCTCTGTGTTCCTCCAGTTTTAAAATGTATTTTCTGAATACTCTGAATATTTTCTGTTTAAATGTCAGAACATGTGCAAGTGCTGGGTGATTCATGTCACATCCCCACACATACAATACAGGAAATACAGCATGGAGGAAGCTCCTCTATATTCTCTCTCAGACAAAAGAGAAGTTGTGATTAAAACAATTTAACTATAGTACACACATACAGAAAAATAATCTATAATGAAATTACCTGTGATAATCTATGTGTATTTTCAAGTTATCAGGAAAACCAAACATGAAACAAAATCAATTTTACATTAAACTTAGTGCTACTTATTTTGAATTTGCTAATGACAAATTGAATGTAGTAGACAGAAAATAATGAGCAATGGAATGTTTCACTTTACACTGTTTTTCTTTATGTGATGAAAATAATTATATTCACAGTGTTTTACCATTTCTGTGTTTCTCTGTTTCTTGTCACTGAATGGGAGCAGAAGCATGAGTAAGAAAGGGAGCCATCACATGACTTTTAAGAAATAGTGTTTGATATGAAAGATGGTGAACTTAAAATCTAAATTTTATATCCAAAAATTTTGAGTTCAAACTTCATAGTGTAATTTCATGTATATGCCTGAACATGTTTCCTCAATGAAGATAAACACAGTATTTTTTTGTTTTGTTTTGTTTTGTTTTGTTTTGTTGTTGTTTTTCCAGACAGGGTTTCTCTGTGTACCTTTGGCTTCTATCCTAGCACTCACTCTGGAGACCAGGCTTGTCTCCAATTCACAGAGATCCACCTGACTCTGCCTCCTGAGTGCTGGGATCAAAGGTGTTCACCACCAACAACTGGCTAAACAAGTATCTTAATTGGCTCAAAAATTTGCAGTTTCATCAGTGACACATTCTATGTCACAGTCAACTCTGTGCTTATATTTAGTATCAAATAACAATAACTTATCTATATAATTCTCTTGCTTGTACATAGAAAAGTTAATTTAGATGTGTTTTGAAAATCACATGGTGTATTCTAACATATGCCCCTATATTCAGACAGTTTTAGCCTAAGGATAAGCCTATGGTATGAAATTAACCTAGACCCCTCCTGGTTCAACTTCCATGATCATGTGGTTGTCTTCACTTTCTAGGTTTGAACATTCAGAGGAAGTCCATGCATAATATTTAAAATATTTTAAAATCAATAGAAATGTATTGTGTAAACAAACAAAAGCATATTTTATCAAATTTTTCATGAGTAGATTTTAATCTTGAACACACGTCAATCATCTGGTAAGGAAGGGATTTTTCTCCTTCAGCATATAAATAAAAGGTCATAAACAATGAGTGTCTGTTAAAAAAAAAAGAAAAGTGTTTTGGAAACTCATTTACACTGCGATTACATGTCACTGTGAGAGGTGTAATAAAGAAGCTGACTAGCTTAGAGTTATACAGGAAAAAGTTATGCAGGAGAACCAGAAAAATGGAGGATTTACAGCATTTTTGTGGAGAATAAATTGTTGTCCTTGATTCACTGAGAATAGGTACCCATCATGCTGGCAGAGCATCCATAAGAATTGTGGCTTACCTTAAAACGTAAGTGTTAGCTGTGATACAGACTGAGATATTGCCTGGACATTTTTAATTAATCCTTAGTCTTCATGTTGTTATTTGGCAGCTGTCTTTTTGGACATAAAACTGCCTACAAATCGTGTTCATACATAGGGCCAAAACTGCCACAGAAGATTTAAGATACATTTAGAAAGATTCTAATACCCAAAATGGTGCCAAATCAGCTTCATGTTAACTGGATTTCACTGGCAAAACTAGAGGTTAATGTAAAACAGAGGAATGACCCTTAAAAATCAGCTTCTAGAATAGGTACTAATGACATACAGGGAATGGCTCTATTATGAGGCCATATGTCCAATCAAATAAATTGGGTTATGGAGAAGTGATCTGTAAACTATCCAGTGTCAGCATATGAACAACAACTTGCCAGATCTTTAGCTGTAAGGTTGCTCCCTGATAACTCAACACTGAAGCTACCTCTGTGATATCCTCGGGTGGAGGAACTAACCCCCAATACTATGATCCAATTTATGCAATAAACTGAAATGTATTTTACTGAAAATAACAGAGCAGTTGATGATTTGTCTCATACAACCAAACAATAAAACAGAGGTTCAATAAGGATACATGCAGGAAATAAAATCCAGTATACAAGTCATACTGTGTTTAGTAATACACACGTATCATTGTTTGTGTTGTTATTTGTAAGCCAAATTTATATACATCAAAGAAAAAGAACTAATCAGTCTTCTGTACAGAAAATCTCATAATATGAAAAAAAATGTCTTCTATCATTTATCCACTGTGTGTATGGTTATTTAAAAAATTGACACTAGTGCATAGAGACAGTAAAATAATGCATTAATATAGCTTAGCAAATTAGAACATGTGAGAGCACAATGATAGCATGTCTATTTTCTTTACTATACCTTATAATCAGTTGAGAACCAGGGGAGACAGGTATAATACTGTCTGCAGATGATACTGCTTGATATTTTCAACTCAAAGCTTTCATGAATAATACTACAATTCCATAGCCATCTGCACAATGGGTCTCATAGGAAAAAGCATGACCCCAGAATTTCTGTCAGATACTAAAGCCTCAAGTCAAATATTTACCTCGATCATACTGCAGCACTCCAATTCTCAAACAGGGATGTGTAATCTTTAAAGAGATGCAGTATTTCTCAAGCAGGAATCTGCTTGATGTACATGTGACAGGAACATGTGACTCAGAGCTATCATACTATAATGCTGTAATGCAGGGAATCAATGCTGTGTTTGCTAATTTCCACATGTTTTGTCTTTTATATATGACATGAACAGTCTACTTTACCTTGGATAACACAAAATTTTGCTTTTGTTATAGGAAACCACAATTGGTATCTGGAATACAGCCAGTGGTTTGCTGGTAAAATGGGCTCTGCTGACGACTACGTTAGCTTTCCTTGCCTCGGATGAAGGAGTGTATACATTCATATTGTGCATAGAATAGGAACCAATAAAGAAGATGCTCTCATTTCCACCAGTGGAAAGCCAATACTGATGTAAAATTGGAGATTATTTTAGAGCTGCTGATTCTTTTCTCCCTGCCAACTAAACATGTGCCTGAGCAGGGAAAGTGGATGACAGGTATCATTGCAATTTATCCTATGACCTGAATAAAATAATAAAAAGAGAAAATAATTCCATGGTAACTATGGTGTGAACTTTTATCCAGCTACATATATCTTGGCTGTCTACTTGAAATCCTCCCTTTCTGCCCTCTCAATGCTGATTTTGATTCTGGGCTTCCAATTGCACATTCTCTGATATATTTTGTCAGAATGCGCAAATGCACTTATTTGTTGAATGTGACACTTTAACTTCAGAGAGTACCATGAGGCTATGTGGGAATTTATCCTGATATAAACATTTTTGTTAGTAGGCCCTCCAACGAAGTATCTGAGCAATGAATACCATGTGTCTGTCAGGTATTGATCACCAAATAAATCTTAATGGCATACAATGAAGTACCAAAGCCTGATCTAGGCATAAGAGATATTAACCCTGAAGCAGGAGCTTCAGAGATAAAACACATTCCCTTCACAGAAAACAGGAGCAGTTTCTCATGGCAGGGTTGTGGGAAATCACACCACATCACTGACCATGGTAGGTTTTTATTGTCTGTCTCATGCATGACTCCAGAGATTTTCTTTTTCATGGGTTGTTTATAGTTAGCTTTGGCTAAAGTCAGCTAAATGCTGGATTTAACCAGGATCCTGAGTGTCAAAAACCAACTGGGCAGATGTGTTTTTTACATGTGATTGTCTCTTATTGGAGGAGGGCATGCATTCAATTACAGATGCATTAGAAATGAATAAGGAGAGACATCTCAAACTTATTAGTGCAAATCAATTGGCTGTAGCTGTCTTGGACATCTCAATCATAGATGATGATTCATGTACATCACTCTCCTCATTGTTTGTTGTACAAGAAGCATATTAGCACTATGTGAAATACAGGATAAAATGTAACTTCCCTTTTGCTCTGCTTTGATTTAACAGTAAATAAAATATATTGTAAAGTCGAGGTGGTGGAGGCACACACATTTAATCTCAGCATTCGGGAAGCAGAGACAGTTGGAACTCTGTGAGTTCAAGGCCAGTCTGTTCTTAAAAGAAACTTTCAGGACAGTCTCCAAAACCTACAGAGAAATCCTGTTGGGAAAAAAGGAATGAAAATATTGTCTAATGGAGGCAGGTTTGCTGAGAAAGGTTCCAGCTTCTATTTCCTCAACTCTAGATACCTACAGGAAAGCTTCCATTGCTGTCTGCATGTGTCTTATTGTAAATTTGTTCTGCCATGTATATTGGGCTGATATTATTGTGACCTGTTTTTTCAGATTCTATGTATATATTTCTTATGTAGATGAAGTATACTTATAATAAAGTCTCTCTATATAAAATTATATATAAATTGTATAGCATATAATATATCATAATATTAAATTATGAATTTTATGTAGTTGAACATAACACATAATATATTTATATCTGTCAGAGTGCTATATCAATAATTGCCACTTCAAAACAAATGCTATTTTTAAGCAATTTGCCTAATAGATTCAACTGAATTATAGTTACACAGATTGTCTTCATAATAAATATAACATTAAAATACTTTAAAAAAGAATAATTTTAAATACATTTTATTATCAATAATTGTGTTTGTATGTTTTATAACCTTGTTTGTGATTGATCCTTTAGGTTTGCAAGTTTCTCTCATGTTTTTATTTCTCAGATGTTATTCATGTTAATAAAATATACATGAATAGTTTCATTTAAATATTATATTTTGAAGAATCCATAGAATCACCAATAACAGAATTTCTCTCAAATTTCCAATATCATTTTTACATTGGAAGCTTACAGTCTTTTTCTTCTCTTTAATAAGAATTGAGGTAATTTCAGGCAGCTCAGTTGTCTGGCCATCATTATGAAGCCATCTACTGGAAGATGAGTAACTCACCATAACAAGGATGACTGAGAAAATGTCCAATGATCCTCCTCATTTATTTATCTCATTGAATCATAGAGCCAATCTCGGAAGAGTTAGGCTTAATAAAGCAAGTCCACAGGCATATTAGAATTTTTAGCATTTGATATAGATTAAGAATTCTGCATATTTTTGCTGTTGATGATTCCTGAATGCAAATGCCCCTATATGGAAACCAACTATTGGTTTAATGCACAATTCTGTTAATACAAGATGATTTGAGATTGATTTTCACCTTGGAGTGTAAATATGCCATTCTAGCAAAGCTGGCCATGTATTCTCAAAGAACTTCCTATCATCACACTTCTCTTATATCCTGGAATTGTATAATATAGGTTTGCCTGGTATTGAATATGTGAATTCACAGGTATATTTTAGGTTTATATATTTCTAAATGAGCACACTGATGACTGAGTTATTTGTCTGTCCAAACTATAACCATGAAAGAATAAAATAACAAAAGGAGTAAAATTCAGAGAGCACACTGCTAAGTACCCTTCAGAACATTGTAATATTTACTCACTACTCATGATATGCTCCACTATGGTCCTCTAGATTTGAATTCTACCTTCTGGTTACTGGACGTAAATATCAGGAATTGAGCAAGTTCCTGGACCATTCCATTCTCATTCCCACACATATAAACAATTCAATAAGAGAAGCATATAAGTGGGTACTTCATATTCTGTCTCAGACTCAGAGCAAATTTGAGATTAACATAATGGAATTATAATATGCATATATGAAACAAATAAATTTGTTATGAAATTATCGATTTCATCTATGTGTATATTTAAGTTACCAGACCAACATTAAATAAAAGAATAGACAACATTTACTCATAAGTAGTTGTTATTATCTCTGACTATGAAATTGAGTAGTTACAAGTAGTAGAGAATCATATAGTGTCATATCTGAACTTCACAGACAACACAAAAATATGGTTTCAACTTCCAGTATGATGGTAATAACCTATTTTTGATGTTCTTAAATATTTAAAGTCATCATAGAATAGAAACCATTCTGCTGCTATTTAGAAGATTCACTGGGCATGCTTGCAAGTGATATGACTAACGTTTGATCCATACATTAGTTGATTAGAATTAGCTGGGACTAAATTCTTCATAATTGTGTGCGATAAATTATACAAGAGTACATAGTTATCAAACTTAAGCTGATTTTTTTTGCCATAGCAGACAAAATAATCTGTGCAGAAATCAAATAAATGATAGGATTATAGTTAAGATCATTAGTTAAAAGGAATACATATGATGATTTAATGTACGTGGACCTGATACTAGAATGATGACAGATACACAAAGGGATTTTAGTTCATTCTGATAGTGTCATTCAGAAAAATACTGTGTCTTAATGACATATTGATGGCTCTGTATTTCTGCGCATCACTTGACCCTCATGAGAGATGTAACCTCAGGCAGTAGTTGAGAAATAAGACAATGATATGCAATGAAGCACATTCTATAGATTCTAAGACGCTTCATCAAATCCTGCCAAAAGCCACATACATTTGTATTTAGAACTTGGCAGAATAATTCCAACAGTCTAAGAAGTTTTGGTGATTCCAAAGTACCAAGGATTTCCAGTCACAGTTATACGATGTATGGGAATTCAGACTATGGGAATAAGACTCAAGTTAAGACCAGTACCAGTACAAAACTTTCAAGCCAACACATACAGGAACAAAGAAATCCTGTGTGTTTTTAAAGTTTAGAGTATTTTTGTACTGCTATCATCAATAATCAATTGATTAAAAAAAAAAGGCTCATGTCCGGCCTCATGTTCTCAGTAGCAATGAGTGACAAGTAAGAAAAAAAAATCATGAAAAGGTGTTTCTATATGCCAAAATTCAGTGATAATGCAATTCAAGAATGATAACAAGCCATTTTTTCTGCTATACTGTTTTATCACTCAAGAGCCTTGGGTACTAGATATGTAGTGTCAGCAGATGTTACTACTTGAAATTTTTATCCACTCAAATGTTTTTTGAATTATACTACAATGCCATAATGATCTGTACAAATGTTCTCCCAAGGGAGAAAACAAAACAGGACATCCTAAAGTCTATCCAATACTAAAGCCTCACTGAACAATCTTCTTTGAACAAACTGAATCTCTTCACTTCTGAGAGAGCATTTTCACATCTTTAAATGAAAGCATTAGAGTAGAATACTAATTAATGGACACATAAAAAGTTTAGAGGACTCAGCCCATTAATGCTAGGAATCAAATAATCAATGAATTTCTTTTTATGATGACTGTCTATTGTACATGTCAGGAAAAATATGCTTTCTCTTGGCCAATATGCAATCCTATGTTTTTTATACAACACAGCAATTCTGGTTAATAATATAACCAGAAGCTCTCTGGTAAGTACATCCTTGGTGGACAACTGTATTATCTCTCCTTGACTGTGATTCAAGTAGTGCATATATTCAAACTGTACTTGGAATAGAAACAAATGAGTAGAGAGCTCTCAATTCCACCAATGGAAAGGAAATGCTATGATAATCTTGAAGATCTCCACAACTGTTGATTCATTTCTCACTTGAAATAAACTGTGCTGATGTAAAAACAAACAATTGGAAAGTGGAAGACAAGAAAAAATGCAATTTATGCAATAAGCAAAGAGAAAATATTGGTAGTAATTAGAATATGATCTTATCCATCTACTATTGCTACATCCTTGCTATCTACATGAATTTCTTGCTTCATGCATTCTGATGATTGATTCTATAACTGGGCTCCCACTAGAAGCTTGAGATTACATGTCTGCTATACTGTGTCCTATTTCACAAATGCATTTATATGTGGAATCTGACATGAGAACATCACAGTTTCCCAGGTGGTTAAGTAGGAGATCACTCTGACACAAACGATTTTTCTTAGTGGGTTGTTCAAGGGAGCATGTGATTTATATATGCCTCATTTCTATCATGTATATATTACCAAATTAAATCTTCCTTCCAGAGTATGTAGGATCTCAGGCTGATGCTGTTTCACAAATGAAAGGTCAAAGCAGTTGCTCCATAGACAAGATCACATGTCCTTCAAAGAAAATTTGAGTAGTACATCTTAACAGGATTGTTGGAAACCCCACCGAATCCCTCCCTATCCTGGTTTTCAATGGCTCTGCCTCCTGCAGGTCTTCTGCAATTGTTCTACTCTAGCATAGTATATAGATAGGATTTGGCTAATGCCAGCCAAGAGATTGACTTTAGCCAGTAGCCTGACTGGAAAAAAATGTTCAGTCAGATCATTTTATTAGGTCTGATAAACTCCCATTAAAGAAGGGCATGCATTAACATAGTGATGATTAGGAACCAAGGACGAGAGATTTCATACCTAGGAATGGAAAGCAAATGACTCCAGTTAACTTAGAGCCCTCTTCTGTGCTGCTGACTCTACTAACTCCGCCTCTTCTGTATGTATTGTAAAAGGGGCCAATTAATGGAAAGAGGGACAATGGAAAAAAATGAAAATTGCCCTGGGATATGCATCCATCTCACACTTTCTAATGGTAGCTAGTGGAATGAGCAAGTTTCTAGTTACTCTTTCCTAGATTCTAGCTTACAAAAAGCATTCATTCCTATTTGTACTTTATTGATTGTGACTCTCTGTTGCTCTATGGATCAAGAGGCTTACTCTTTTTGACCTATTTGTGTAAATTCTTAGTTCCCTTATTTTCATGTTATTGCAATCTTACCATAATGTGTTACTCTGTATATTATTATATTATATATAAGTTGCATAATATGTTGTATGATTAAAATATACGATTATACTTTATGTCATTGAATTATAATCCCTGACACATTTCTAACAATTATTGAGCCCTATATAATTCACTTGCATTAAATAAATAAATGTCTTTTTTCAAACCCACTTCAATATAGGCACAGCAGGAATATATTATCTCTCATTGTCTTAATAATAACAAAATTAATTAAGTATAATTATTTTGGAAAACAATAATGCTAAACACATTTAAATTCTCAACAAATTTTCTGCCTTTAGTAAAAACCCATGTGCAATAATTTGGTTATGTTTGCAAATGTCCTGCATGTTTTTATTTCTAATATGTTGTTCATAGTCATAAAATTTATATTCCTATTATTATATGTTATATTAGTTTGAAGAAATTAGAGAATCACAAATAATAGAAATCATCTCCAATTTCCATTTTCACTTCTAACTATGAATCTTTTATTTTTCATCTGTCCTTGATAAGTACTGAGTACATTTAGGGCAGTTTTATATCCACCTGCTGAATCATTAGTCTTCCCTCATCCCAATCATTCCTGAAATAAATCATTCAAATTACCTCATTAAATCTATGAGTCCCTCTCATAAAGTTTCCCTTGATTAGTCCTGTCCAGGAGGCAAATTGGGATTTTTAAGAACCACAAAATTACTATAATTATGCATTTATTTCTGCTATTTTAAACCTTTAAGCTAATTTATTCACATACAAATTAAATACATGTTTCATGCAGACTTTTTTTTAATAACTGATTCACCATACGTTTCCTCCTTGGACAGGAACATACTTCTCTAGCCTTACTGGGTACATATAATCAGAGAACTTCCAATGAAAACTCTAATTTTTTGTTCTGAAACTGTATATTTTACCTCAGGATGAAGCTTATATGAATGAGAAAATAAAGGCAAAGGCCATAGTCAGTTTCACAGTCAGAATTACATCAGAATACATATTAATATGTGTTTTACATTAGTTTCAGTACTTGAATGATGTAGCAGATTTAAAGTGAAGAGAACAACATTTACATTTCACATGTGAAGTTTAAATCACCTAGGGTCTGCTATCCTGATTATTTTCCTTTCAATACTACAGAACTGTTGGCTCTAGCATCTGGTTTGTGTAATCCTGTTATTCATGTACTGTGAGGAATCTCTCCCATCACTTTACACTTCCAGAAATAAGATGCTCTTTGGTAGAGAGTAACAGAGTGCAGGGACCTAAGCCAAGGTTTTGTAGATATTTGCAATATGAATACTCCACAGAGCCTAACAATAACCTAGAACAGAAGAGTGACATTACGTTGTCTATTGAAGATTTGAACACATCCTTCCTTCTAGATGATTCTGGATGATTGCAGTTAATTGGGCTTGTCTCCTGCTTTTATCATAAACTGATACTTGCCTTTGCTTGGGAAAATAGTGTGTTTTTGGTATGCTTAGGAGCAATTGACTTTTGGAATACAAAAATACCCTGGCTGGTAAGAACCTGTAATTGTGACACTTATACTTGCTACATGCCTCTCAATGCAGGTCTGTGTGCATTTAAATTCTGCTTGGAATCTGAACCAATAAGGAGAGTGATATCAATTCCACCAATAGAAAGCAAATCCTGAAGAATGTTTGGGAATCTCCTTCAGAGCTGCTGATTCATTTCTCCCTTGAAACTTAACATATGCTGCCGTTGAAACAACGATTCAGAAAATGGATGTTGGAAATAATGCAATTCATGCTAAGCCCAGAATGCAATAATAAACCAAAGAGAAAAACATCCTGCGGTAAGTGGGGGTGAAAATACATGTACCTGCTTGTCCTTATATCCAGGCTATCTAGATGAAATCCTCCATCTCTGCCTTCTGATTACTGATTATGATTTTGTGCTTGAGGTGCAGATGGCTTGTAATGATTTTTTGATGCTATGTCAGATTCCACAAATGAACATAATATGGAATCTGACACTTGAAATTCATGCGGGCTTAGATGGCTAATTAATCATTCTCCCTATTGTTGCCATTAATACTTTGTCCTCCATGGACACGTTTAATCAGCACAAGCATGTTTTTGCAATGTATTGAGTTATGAGTAAATCTTCCATGCACACAATGCATGATTCAAGACTGAGCGAGTAGTAACAGATATTATGCCTGAAGTTGTGGTTTCAGAGACAGTGCCTCATTTTCTCCCGGGCAAACATGAGCAGTTACTCAAGGCAGAATATTGGGAAATCCTACCCATCACCTACCATATCCTAGGTTTTAATTTTCACTGCCCCTAAAGACATCAGGGACATTCTTCCTTCTTTGGGGTTTTTAACAGCCAGGCTTTGCCTAAGTCCAGCTAAGAGCTGGACATTAGCCAGAAGCCTGACTGGAAAAATCCTCCAGTACTGTCATTTTTATTAGATGTGAATGCCTCCTATTGAAGGAGAGCATGAAGTTAGGCTTGCATTAGGGACGAATCAGGAGAAAGAACTCAAGCCCAGCCATGGAAACAAATGACTGCAGTTTGCTAGAGATCTCCATCAGAGCTGCTGATTCATCTATCTCTCCTGTGTTCCTGCCTGTGTGAAAGAGTTTAATTGGGAAGAAAGGATAAAATAAAATTAGCCATGCCTCTGTTGCTAATTAGCAGTAGATAGCACTGCCTAATTGTGCATTTTGGTTGAGCAAATTTCAGGCTGCTTTTGCCGATATTGTAGCTATCTACCAGACAGTCTCCAGTCATGTTTGATTTTCATGATTGTGACACTGGACTCCCTAGTGTGTCTAGATGCATACAGTTTCTATTTTTTCCAACTTTTTTTTATTTGAATTAGAAACAGGATTGTTTCACATGACAATCCCAGTTCCCTTCTCCCACCCATTCTCCCCTACCCCCGCCCCCAACTAAAATTCTTATCTGTCACATATCTTTTCTGCTCCCCATGGATGATGAGGCCTTCCATAGGGTGTCATCAGTGTCTATTGTATTCTTTGGGAAAGGGCCTAGCACCCACCCCCGTGTTTGTTGTATTCCTCTATATGGACTGGGCTCCCAAAGTCCACACCTATGCTAAGGGTAAATACTGGGCTTCTACAGGAGGTCCCGTAGATTTCTGAGTTTTCCTCACAGAAACCCACGTTCCTGGGGTCTGGATCAGTCCCATGCTGGTATTCCAGCTATCAGACTGGGGAACAAGATTTCCCGGATCAGGTCAGCTGTTTCTGTGTGTTTCACCAGCATGGTCTGGACCTCTGTGCTCTTCACTGGTCCTTCTCTGCATCTGGGTTCCAGTTCAGTTCGGTGATTAGTTATGGGTGTACTATCAGTCAATCAAATATTTCATGAATAAAACTATAATATAATAAACATTCCCACAATGGATCTCCCCGGGTAGAGGAATCAGTAGTACTCAATTATTCTATGTTAGATACTACAGTCTAGTGATGCTATTTTAAGTCACATATTGCAGATGTTCTAATTAAAAAACAGTTTCAACAGTTTTAAAGAAAATAAGAAGTTCAATATGCAGGTATCTCCTTGTTGAACAACGGACAGGATGAGGTTAAACAAAGCAGAACTACAACAAATAAAAAAAAAAAAAAAACATGGATTTCACAATTTGTATGGGTTTTGTCCTGCTTTTATTCAGAACTGTAAGTTGCCTTTTTATGTGAAAATAGACAGTGGGTTTTTATTATGCCAAGAACAACTGAGTTTTGGAATACAGGCAGAGCCTGTTTAGTAAGAACCTGCAATTCCAACAACTTGTAAGCTTTACATGCCTCTCACTGTAGGTTTTATGCATTTAAATTCTGCTTAGAATAGGAACCAAGAAGGAGAGTGATCTCAGTTCCACCAATTTAAAGCAAATCCTGAGGAAAACTTAGAGATCGCTTTCTGAGATGCTGATTCTTTTCGCCCTCTCAACTAAACATGTGCTGCTGCAGAAATAATGATACAGAAAATGATGACAGGAAAACATAATTTATCCTAGGCCTGAATGCAATGATAAACAAAGAGAGAAGCTTCCTGGGATAAGTAGGTATGAAAATATTTCCACATTCCTGTGCTTATATCCAGGCAATCTATAAGAAATCCTCCATCTCTGTCTTCTGATGTTGGATTTTGATTCTTTGCTACCAGTTGCAGCTGGCTTGTAATGATATTTGATGTCATGTCATACTCCACAAATGCACTTATTTGTGGATTCTGACAATTGAAATTCACAGAGTCTCAGATGGCTACGCCATTATTTTCCCCAACAAAGCCATTTACAATGTATCTTCCAAGGGCACATTTGATCAGCACAAGTGTTATTTTGCCAAGTATTCAGTTAAAAGCAAATCTTCCTTGCACATAATGCAGAATCCAAGACAGAAACAGTAATCACAGATACTGTGGCTGAAGTTTAGGCTCAGAAACTGGGGAAGGTTTTCTTCCTAGAAAACAGGAGAAGTAACTCATGGCAGGATTTTGGGGAACTGCACTAATCACCTAACCTATCCTAGGTTTTAATTGCTCATGTCTCCTGCAGATCTCTGGGACAGTCTTCCATTTCTGGGGGTTTTTAAGAGCCAGAATTGGGCTAAATCCAGGTAATAGCTGGACATTAGCCAGGAGCCTGACTGAAAAAAATCCTCCATTACTGACATTTTTATTAGATGCAAATGCATCCTATTGGATGATGGCATGAATTTAGATATGTATTTGGAAAAAATCAGGAGAGACACAAATGACAGGAGTTCTTGGAGACTCAAACAGAATTGGTTATTCATCTATCTCTCCATCCTCACTGTTTGTTGAAAGAAGCAGGGAAAGTGAATTCAGAAGGCAGGATGAAATATAATTTACCTATGACTCTGATGCTATTTAGCAGTACACAGCACTCCTAATGGTGCATGGTGGTTGAGCAAATTTCTAGCTGCTTTTGCCATTTTTTAAGCTGTATTCAGACAGCCACCAGTCCTGTCAGGATTTTCATGATATTGACACTGGACTGCCAAGTATATCTGGATGTATACTCTTTGTGATCACATTTTCTAATTTTCTATATATGTTTTTAGGTACTTGAATTATATGTAGTATATATTTTATGTAAAATTTGTAATATATATTATTTCATAATCATAATTAATAAATATACTTTATGTATGTGGATTATAATATTATCTTACTCATGTGCATACATACATACAAATAAACAAACACACTCACATGTATGCATATACATATATGTATATGTATATATATATATATATATCTTCATATATATATATGTATATACATATACATATATATATATATATATCAAACTGCTAAATAAAATAGGCTTGTAATTGGGAATTAGTTCTGTGTATATGTTAGACTTATTGGTTGATAAAACAAAGCACTGTTGGCCAAGGGGAAGCTAGTTAGGGGTTACTAAGAGAGAAGGAGGACTCTGGGAATTGTAGGAAGGAGAGAAAGTTGTCATGTGATCCCAGGAAGAGAGGACACATAATGCAGTCATCCGCGGTAAGTTAAGTCCTTATAAAAATAAATAGACTAGCAGTTATGGTTGATAATTAATACTGACCTAGCAAATAAGAAATCCTAGTCATTGGCCAGCAGGATTTTAACTAACAATAGACTCTGTGTGTCATTCGGGACCCCTAAAACAGTGGCATAACATACGCAGCTGGCAGAATGGGTTATCATTTCACTGCTTGGATTGAAGAAAATTAATTGTTTTCAATTCCTCTGCCAAACTGATCTTACTGGAACCTAGTGTCTAACATTGCCTTCATAAAAAAGAAATAAATGAATATTCACTTATTTTAGAAAGGAGAATTTTAAATGATTTACTCTCAAGAATTAATTTTGTCTATTGTAAAGCATGGTAGTTTTTTTATCAGTTGCATTTGTAATTTCCGCTTAAATAATTGTTTCTCCCATTCACTTCATATTCATAAAATGTTCATTAATAATATAAGATGAGGATTTTATTTTGAAAAACTCACACATTTCTCAAAAAATAGAATCCCACACAAAATTCTAAAACCACTTTTACATCTGAAGCTTATGATATTTTGAAGTCTTTGATAAAATATGAGTTTATTTAATGCAGTTGTATACACATCTATACACATCCATCTACTAGGACATGAATACTGCTACATGGCAGTCAAATCTGAATACAAGTTACAACCACACTTCTCATAACTTCAAAAGATCAAAGGGCACTGTAAGATGATTCAGGTATAGATTAGAAGAAAGGAGATGTGATAAGTAGGGTTTTAGTTGGGGGGGTGGTAGGGGAGGAAGGGAGGGAGAAGGGAACTGATATTGTCATGCAATTCAATCTTGTTTGTAATTCAAATAAAAAATTCAAAAAGTCAAAAAATAAAAAGAATTGTAACAATTCATTAGTTCGGTTCCTAAGTGTAAGGGCTTTTTGTGGGCTGGATATAGTTCAAGAATTTTACATAAGGTTCCTGATTTTGGAAATTTCAGAGTAAAAGTGTGCCTACATATAAATAAGATACTGCCTTGACAGAGATTTTTGTTGAAAACTACCTGATTTGAACCAAGCTTTCTATTTGGACTTGAACATGCTTTGTGACTGGTATCAAGTTATGAGTGAGTACATACTGTTTGTCTTTCTGGGTGTAGGCTTGGTTACTCAGGATTTTTTTTTTTCCAAGTTCTTGGGTGCAATTGAACTTAGGGAATAGAGATAAAGTCAACACATGATTCCATGATTAAAGACAATAAAGGGTAAATACACATAATCAGCTGACAAAAGCTACTGAATGTTCACTGACCCTGGTCTGACCACTTGGTACCTGAAAGAGATGAACTAGACCCCATGAACATAAGCGATATTGGTGTAAGTGGGGGATTATATGAGGCCATTGAAATTGGGTCTAAGATATAATACCAATACACAATATGCATTAGTGAAGCCCATTCTATATGAAGGTATACCTTCCTCAGCCTAGACACGGGGGTGTTGCCTTGAATTTACATCTTCCAGATGGTGGGACAGACTTTGAAGACTTCCTAGAAGAGGCCTTATACTCTCTAAGGAGAAGATGGAGATTGAATTGCACAGAAATGAGGGCAGTATGAGGAGGGGAAATTGGAGAATTGGGACTGGAATGTAAAACATGGATTAATAATTTTAAAAATGTAAAACCATATTAAAATGAGAACCTACAAACCAATCAATTAAATTGGGATTATAAGAAGTTATCAATAAGCTGTTCTGCAGAAGTATGGTTCGAACAATTTTTCAGAACTGTGGCTGTAACCATTACTTCCTGATACTTCAGCCATGAAGATTGCACTCAGGGAACCAAAGATGGCGTTGTAAGCCACCACTGCCATGTTCTAATAAATCCATTAAGCTGAGCTGAATTTTTATGGCAACTAAGAGAACAGTGCAAAATATGTCTCTTGCAATCAAAAATAAATGAAAACAAGTGTTAATAAGACAAAAATCCAGAAAGAAAAAAAATCAATAGAGAAAGGACACTGTACTTAAAAATATACATATATCAGTGTCTTGGCTGTTGCTTTTTAATCCACAAAAACATCCAAGAAGTTCAATGCTGTGCAACCTACTGGACATATGAACTCAGGATTAATAAAATATATTCTATCATTGTTCATCTAAACATAAGTGAATTTATGAATTGTATTCACTATGAGGCTATTGAAAATAAATTGTAAATTATTAGTTAATATTTCTACTTAGAAATAATCTGCTCTATAGTATCAAAAATTCAGCTAAGAATTCTACATACCATGAAGCTGAATTTGAAGCATTTATTGCATGCTTCAAATATAATAACTTACTAAACTTTAGGCCTTTGTGGTGTTACTGATTGAGTAAACATACATGTCTGATTTCTTTTCTGTAATGTTTTTTTCAGAAATTCAGAAATATGTCATTGACAGGAAGAAAAACCTTGTTATATAACAGCCTATATTATCCCACATTGCTAGAAAGAAAGTGGACAAAAAACAGAACCATCATCTGCAACTTCTCTGAAGGCATATAACTACTAACATTGTTCTGAATATCATCCTTACCCATACAGGAAAAATTAGATGCAAATATCAGAAAAACATAACACCATTTTACAGAATTATTACCCACTTCCACAACTGTTCAAATGGCCAAGAACTTATACTGTTTTTTTTTCAAGTGTACCCAATCAATCCACACAAACCACCTTTATTCTTAGACTTATGCATGCAATGGTAATATACAGTTTGTTATTTAAAAGAGATGGGTATATGTCCTGAAGACAGTGTCTTCTAAGTAGGATAGGAAATTAAAAACAAAAAGTTTTGGAAATTTGAAGAATATACAATAAAAAAACAAAGAAACAACCAAAACAAGGTTAGCACAACAACATCACAAATTGTATTGTGAAATCAGAGGTGAAACTCTTCCAATTCCCAGAATTAGCAGAAAAGCTAAGGACACATATTACATGCAAAATAAAAAGTCTCCATTTATACTGAAAAATTATTTCTATAGGTATTCAATTCTGAAATATCAATGATAAACTGACTACACATAACAAACACAATCTGTAAACACCATGGATTAGTTATGAGTATATGTATATATTCAAAGTGAAATCATTAAATTAAGTAGTTATTTTCATTTTAGCATTTATTGTTGAAGCATTGTATTGAAGAAGGAAACAAAATGAAGCATAAAATAATAAAGGTACAATTATCATACATGAAATTCTTAAGTACATCAACAAAGTGTAGACAAGCTTACACATACACTCATAAAATATGCACAAGGAAACTCAACATATACACTTACACCCACTTATATAATTATTTGAAATTAATTGAAATGTATCATAGTTTATTTGGAGAGATATTGAGAAAACAGAACCCCTTATACAGTGAAGGGATACGTTTTCTCTTTCAGATGTCTGTAATATCTTATGTGGTTTTGTACTTGGCTAAAGGCATGTATATTTGGCCAACTTGATATTCCCAAATGATTAAAAAATATCAGTAGCACTTCAATTATGAGAGAAAAATCTATTATTGAGGTTCCAGTATGCTTATGTTATCATAGCAAAGATTCATCTGCTGACATTTGAAAGCTTCCCTGGGATGGACTACAGGAGATACAATCGAAGGTTAACATACATGTAAGTGGCTTAAAATTTAAAAAGGAATAAAAACCCTTACTCTAATTATCTACATGACCTAAAAGAGAGCATTGTGAGCAATCTTTAAATACATCTTCGTCACTGTGGCCAAAAATTAAGAAAAATAAAAAATTATGAGTTTTTTATCAAGACCATGGACTTGGGAGGAAAACCTCAAGGTGCTTTAATGGAAAGATTCCTGATTCTATGAAGATGATGTATATACGAATGAATTTCTTTATTTCTGCCAGATAAACACAAAATTGAACTGGGTCCTGATGACATATTGATATATACTCACATCTTTGCTTTAGTTACAAGTTGTGAAATAACACAGAAATATGTGTGGAAGGTTTTTCTAGAAAACCGAAGTTTCTTTTGTGCAATATGTTCTGATGTTTTATGTCTTCATCAAATTCTTACTGAATGCCACATACTTATATTAAGAAGATGGCAGAAAGATTCAAACAGTTTTAGAGGTGGTTGGTGATTTGAAAGAATTAAGAAGATATACACCAAAATATGAAACAATCCAATTACAATGTGGGGTGCAAACTAAATACAGATTTCTCTATAGAGGAATCTAAAATGGCCAAAAGAAACTTAAGAAAGTCCTCAAAATCCATAGCCATCAGGGAAATGCAACTCAAAACAACTCTGTGGTACCATCTTACACTGGCCAGAATGTATAAAATAAAAAACAGCAATGAGTGTCTAAGCTGGCGAGTATGTGGAGAAAGAAGAACACTCCTCCATTGGTGGTGGGAGTGCAAACTTGTATGACCATTTTGGAAATCAGTGTGGTAGTTTCTCAGGAAAAACGGAATCAGTCTACCTCAACATCCAGTAATTCCTCTCTAGGGCATATAGGCCAAAAATGCATATTCATACAACAAGGACCTATGTTCAACTTTGTTCATAGCTGTGCTGTTTGTAACAGCCAGAACCTGGAAACAACGTAGATGCCCCTCAACTGAAGAATGGATGGAGAACATGTGATACATTTACACATTGGGGTATTACTCAGCAGAAATCTTAACTTTCACAGGCGAATGGGTGGAATTGAAAGAAAACATCCTTAGTGAGGTAACCCAATCACAGAAAAACAACCAGAGTAAGTATTCTTACATATATGGATATTAGATATAGAGCAAAGGATTACCAGCATACAATAGACCCCACGAGAGTAACTAGGAAACAGGGAGGACCCCAAGAGAAGAGTGCATGTTCTAATGAAGAAGGGGTTGGGGTCAGAACCCCTGAGCAAATTGGGAGCATGCAGGAAATAGGGGAGAAGAGGAATGAGGAGAAGAACAGGGAGACTGAGACAGGGGAGGAATATTGGAGGTAAGAAAGAGATGTCTTTATTGAGGGAGCCAATACAGGCTTAGAGAGAGGTCTGTTGCATGGAAATATTAGGTATTCCATAGGGATGACCCCAACTAAGAAACTAGGCACTTTTTAGAGGCTGCCCTTGATGCCATTTCCCTGTTATGACATTGATGACTACCTTGCTTACTAGTCCTAGAGCTTTCTTCAAACAGCTGATTGAAGCAGAAACAGGCACCCAGTGATATCACTGAGATATACCACTCAAATCCAGTTGTGGAGAGAAAGGATGGATGAGCAAAAGAGCCAAGAGTGGTCTAGAAAAATCTGCAGAAACAATTGACCTGATTAGTGAGAGCACAGAGATGCTAGTTATAAACTAGGACAGTAGTGAGCACTGGAACAAACCAAGCCCTGTGTATCTCTGGGTGCCAATTAGTAGGTCAGGGCTGTCTATAGGACCTCTAACAGTAGAGATATTATTTATCCCTAGAGCACAAATTGGATTCAGGGGCCCATTCCCTATAGAGGAATACTATTCCAGCCCAGATACAAGATAGAGGACCTAGGACCACCACCAAATTTTGCCAAACATTGTTGGTTTCCCATGAAGGACCTCACTATCCTTTTGTAATGGCTTGGGTGGTTGTTTCTGGAGCAAGTGAAACTAGAAGGGAGAGGGAAAGGGTGTGCTGATAGGTAAATAACAGCAATTCTGAAATAAAAGAAAATAAAAAAAAAAAACAATTAACCCATCTTTTCCAGTCTCAAGTTTTCTGTGAGGCATAGGATTTCAAAGTCTGAATTTGAAGGCACATAATATCACTGTTTAAAGCATATGGAAACAATTGAAAAAAAGAACAATGAAATATAATGTATAATATGTCTCTTCCATCATCAAGAAACAATTGATTTCCAGAAAAGCCTGATTTCAAACATAGGAATGGGCTGACATATAAGAAAAAATCAGGTGAAATATTTTCTATGTGGAAAAATGTGTAAAAATAGAAACACAGAATGCCAAACTAAACCTGTGAGAACCTAATGTGAATAGGGTGATAACAAGAGAATTTAATGCGCTGTAATATGTTCTCAGTCATACCATTAGGGACAGGGCAGAGACTATAAATGTGACTGCTTTCAATTTCAGTCAATTTAAAGTTTCATGAGAAAATCTACAATGTCATGAGCATTCCAATGAGGGATTTCCCAGAGGAGAGTAAAGAGAGGACTCTCCAAGACTCTATCATATTCTAAAGTCTAATAAAACTTATTTTTCTTGCAACAATTGATGTCTGAGACAAGGATGTCACATCTTTAAAGATAATCAGTAGTTCAACAAGCAAACATCTTGCTACACAGGAGAAAGAATTAGATGAATCAGAGCTGTAATACAAGGAATCAAACGATTGCTAAGATTGCTAAATTCCGTGAGTTCTATATCCTGCATATGTCAGGAATTGTTTCATTTCTCTGGCCCAATTTACAGTTGGGTTTTTGTTATACCCTGGAGCTAATGAGAGTTGGAATATCACCAGAGTCTGACAGATGAGAAACTGTAATTCTGACACCTGTATGTTCTCTTTCTTCATTCTGAAGGTCTGTGTGCATTCAAATGGAATTTGGAATATGAACCAATAAGGAGAGTGATCTCACTTCCATCAAAGGAAAGCAAATACCCAGGAAAGCTTTGAGAGCTCCTTCAGAGCTTCTGAATAATTTCTTCCTCCAAACTAAACGAGTGATGCTGCAGAAAAAACAGAATAGAAAGTGGATGGCAGGAAAAAGCATACTTTATCCTAGGCATTGAATACAATACAAAAAAGAGAAAAACATCTTTGGGTAAGTAGGTGTGAACATAATCTAGTTCCTTGAGACTATATTCCACCTGTCTAAATGAAAAAAAAAATAATCCCACTCTGCATTCTGATAGCTGACTGTGATTCTGGACTTCCATTTACAGTTGGCTTGTAATGTTGACTGACATCATGTTCAATTCTCAAAATTTGGTTATTGGGGGAATCTGATAGTTGAAACACAAAGAATCCCAGGTTGCTGAGTAAGAATTTTCTGAAAATTGGCCATTTCATAATATATCTTCCAGTGTCATATATGATCAGTACAGGAGACATTACAGAATTCAAAACTGGCACAGTAATGACACATATTTAATATAAAGCAATGGCTTCTGAGACAAGATCACACTAACTGCACTGCTAACAGGAGCAAGTGCCTTAGCACCAAAGCACAGGAAATTCCACCAAATCCCTACCTTTCCTAGGTTTATATTGTGTCTGTCTCCTGCAGGTCTCTGGGACATTTTCCCTTCTCTGGAGTGATTTACTGTCAGGGTTTGACTAATTAAAGCTAAGAGCTGGATATTAGCCAGGAGTCTGACTGAAAAATCCTCCATTGCAGATATTTTTTATTTATAAGATTTCCTCCTAGGGAGGAGGGGATACATTTAGAGATGCATCAGGAACCTAAAAGGAGAGAGATCTAAAACCCTGGAATGGAAAAAAATGACGGCAGTTTTTGGAGAACTTCCCCAGAGCTGCTGACTCATCTATATCTCTCCCCTCTACGATTTTGTCAAAGAAAAGGGGATATTGAATTTGGAAGACTGAATTAAATGTAGTTTGCTTGCATATTGATCAATTTCTGGTTTGATGTACTTTTTTTTAAAACAAGCTGATTTCAGATAAGTTTTTTACCTTTGAATGTTAATATGCCATTCTAAAATACCTAGCCATGTATACTGAGAAAAGTTTCTGTGACCACACTTCTCTTATGTCCTGGTATTGTAGAATACCATTATCCCTCATTTTGAAAATTAGTATTCATCAACATATTGTAGATTTACAAATATTCAAATGAAAATATTACTGGCTGAGCTGATTCCTTAGTTATGCACACTGTAACACAAAAGTAAAATGTAGCTTAGATAATGGAACTGGGAGCCCACACCACTAACCACTATATAGGTCACAGTGTCCTCCTCCCTTCCTAGTTATATATCTTCCTCTGTGCTCCTCCAGTTTTAATATCTATTTACTGACTACTTGGAATATTTTCTGAATAAATATCAGAACATGTAAAAGTGCCAGAGCATTCATGTCACATCCCCACACATACAATGTAATAAGTATAGCATACAGGAAGCTCCTCTCTATTCTCTCTCAGAATAAAAAGAATTTGGGGTTAAAGCAAGCAAACTATAGTACACACGTATAGAATAAAAAAATCTATAATGGAATTACCTGTGATAATCTATGTGTATTTCCAAGTTACTAGGAAAACCATACATGAAACAAAATCAATTTTTACATAAAATTTAGTGCTACTTATTGTGAATTTGCTAATGAAAAGTTGGATGTAGTAGACAAAAAATAATGAACAATGCAATGTTTATCTTTACACGGATTTATTTATCTCATAATATAATTATACTCACAGTGTTTTACTGTTTCTAATGTTTTAATCTATTTCATGTCTCTGAATGGAACAGAAGCATGAGTAAGAAAAGGGCTTCCAGAAGGTATCTAAGAAAAATAATTGGATGTGAAATTTGGAAAACTTAAAATCTAAATTTTATATGCAGACACATTGAGTTCAGACTTCACAGTGCATTTCATGTATGTGCCTGAACATTGCTTCGTCCATAAAGCTTAGCTCGGAATCTTAATTGGCACAAAATTTGCAGATGCTTCAATGCCACTTTCTAGGTCACAATCAACTCTGTGCTCATATTTAGTATCAAATAAGATATAGTCATGCCTGTAATTCACTTGGTAGTACATAGCAAACTTAATTTGTTGATTCTACCATTTATTCCCTATATTAAGACAGTTTTACTAAGGATAAGACTATGGTATGAAATTAAACATAACCCCTCCTGGTTCAACATCCATGATCATGTGGTTATCTTCACTTTCTAGGTTTGACCATTCAGAAGGAGTTCTACGCATAGTATATGAATCATTTAAGGAAAAAAATAGCGATTTTTTAATTAGACATACAAAAACATATTTTATCAAAATTTTCATGAGTAGATTTTAATCATAAATATGTCAAACATCTCACAAGGTAGGCTTTATGTCTCCATCAGATTATAAATAAAAATTCATAAATAATGAGTGTGCATGTGAAAAAGTAAAGAACAAGTTTTTGGAAATTCATTTACTCTGTATGAATATATATCACTGTGATACGTGTAATAAAGAAGCTGACTAGATTAGAGCTAGGGAGGATAAAGTTATGTGGGAGAACCAGACAAAGGGGGGATTTGCAGCATTATGTGGAGAAGAAGAATTTGATGACTTTGATATATGGAGAAGAGGTACCGAGCAGGGTGTCAGAGCATCCATAAGAATTGTGGCTTAAATCCATATGTAAGAGTTAGCTATTAAAGAGCCTGAGATATTGCCTGAGCATTTGTAATTAATATTTAGTCTTCATGTGGCTATTTGGCAGCTGTTTGGTTGGACATAAACCTCTCCCTGCAAAACGTGTTCATACATAGGACCAAAATTACCACAGAAGATTTAAGATCCATTTACAAAGATTCTAATGCACGAGAAAGGGGCCAAAATTAGCTTCATCTTAACTGACTTTCATCAGACATATTCATGGCTAACAGAAAACAGAGGAATGACCCTTAGTTGTCAGCTTCTAGGCTAGGTTCTAATGTCATAAAGGGAAGGGATCTTTTATGATGCCATACATCCAAACAAATGAATGGGGTTTTGGAACAGCGATCACTAAGCTACTCACTATCATCAAGTATTCAACAACATGTGTACCTTCAGCTGTAAAGGTGACTCCCTGATATGTCAGCAATGAATCTACATCTCTGGCATCCTATCGTGGAGGTGCCAGCCCTCAAGGTGTGCTCCAATTCAGGCAATAAACTGAGCTGTATTTTACTGCAAGTAAAGTGCAGTTGTAGATTTGTCTCAAAAAATCAAACAATAAAACAGAGCTCAAAATGTATATATCAGCAAAGAATCCAGTACAAAAGTCTTTCTGTGTTTAGAAATACACACATACAAGTGTTTCGGTTGTTCTTTTGTAACCACATTTATATCCAACAAAGAAAAACCTGGGCATGCTTCTGTACAGAAAACCTCATAATATGATAAACTTATTCTCTATATTTGACAACTAAAAGTATGGTCATTTTAACAATTTTTGACACTAGAACTTAGAGAGAGTAAAATAATCCCTTAATATAGCTTAGCAATGTAAAAACTGTGAGAACACAATGATAACAAGTCCATTTCCTTTGCTATACTTTATTATCACTCAAGACCCTAGGGAGATGGATATAATATTGTCTGTTGAAGATACTGCTTGATATTTCAACTCATCTGCAAAATGGTTCTCATAGGAAAGAGGAAAGAGCATGACCCCCTAATCTCTCTCAGATGATAAAGCCTCAAGTCAAGTATCTTCATTGAACTTACTGCAGCACTTCAATTTTCAGACAGGGATGTGACATCTTTAAAGAGATGCAGTATTCCTGCAGCAGGAATCTGCTTGATGCACATGTCACAGAATCAGTCTCTCAAGTCTGTCATGCTGTAATGCTGTAATGCAGGGAATCAATGCTGAGTTTGCTAATTCTCATGGGTTTTGTCTCCTATATATGTCATAAATGGTCTGCTTTACCTGGGCTAATGTAATTTTTTATAGGAAAGCACAATTGGTATCTGGTATATAGTCAGAGCTTCGATGGTAAAGGTGCTCTCCTGACAACTGCATTAGCTTTCTGACTGAAGGAGTGTGTACATTCAAATTGTGGGTGGAATAGGAACCAGTAAGTAGAGTGATCTCATTTTCAGCAAGGGGAAAGCAAATACTGATGTAACATTGAAGATTACTATAGAGGTGCTTATTCTTTTCTGACTCCCAACCAAAATTGTTCTGGAGCAGAGAAAGTGGATGAAATGATAAATGTAATTTATCATATGACCTGAATAAAATGACCAAAATAGAAAATAATCCCATCTTAACTAGGGTGAGAATTTATATCCAGCCACCTTTACATATGTCTTGGTTATCTCCTTGAAAGCCTCCCTTTCTGCCCTCTCAAAGCTTATTTTGATTCTAGGCTGCCTCTCAAAGCTGATTTTGATTCTAGGCTGCCAATCAGAATACTCTGATATATTATGTCAGATTCCACAAATGCATTTATTTGTAGAATGTGACACTTGAACTTCACAAATTCCCATGAGACTATGTGGGAATTTATCCTGATAGAGCCATTTTTGTTAGTAGGACCTCCAAACAAACATATGAGCATTTCATGCCATGATTGCATGCCATGTTCCGTCAGGTATTGATCAACAAAGAAATTCATACTTGCATTCAATGCAGTACCAAAGACTGACCCAGGCATCACAGATATTAAGGCTAAAGCAGTAGCTTCAGAGACAGGAATGCATTCCTGTCACAGCAAATAGGAGCAGTTATTCATGGCAACGTGATAGGAAATTACACCAAAGCCCTGACCATGCTAGAATTTTATTGTCTGTCTCCTGAATGTCTCTGGAGAGTGTTTTCCTTTGCCTGGGTTGTTTATAGTCAGGCTTTGGCTAAATCCACCTAAATGCTGGAATTTAATGAGGAGCCTGAGGGGCAAAAACCTCCAGTGCAGACATTGGATGAGATTGTCACTTATGGGAGGAGGGCATGCAGTCAAATACAGATGCATTAGGAACTAATAAGGAGAGAGATCTCAAACTTATTAATGCAAATCAAATGGCTGGAGCTGTCTTGGATGTCTCAATCATAGGTTACGATTCATTTACATCCCCCTCCACACTGTGTGTTTTAGAAGAAGCAGGTTACCAGAAGGTGGAATACAGGATAAAATGTAACTTCCTTTTTGCTCTGCCTTCATTTAGCAGTAAAAAATAAATAAATATTGTAATGGTGGGATGGTAGAAACACACAACTTCAATCCCAGCACTTGGGTGTAAGAGGCAGGTGGATGTTTGTGAGTTCAAGGGCAGTCTGGTCTTCAAAGAAAGTTCCGGGATGTTCTCCAAAACCTAGAGAAATCCGGTCTGGAAAAATCAGGAAAAAAAATGTTGTCTAATGGAGGCGGGTTTGCTGAGCAAGATTCCCACTTCTATTGCCATTCCTGTCTGCATGTGTCTGATTGTGACTTTGAGCTGCCAAGTGTATCAAGCTGCTATTGTGATCTATTTGTTTCAGATTCTATGTATGTATTTTTATGTAGTTGAAATATACTTATAATAAATCTCTATATATATTATAAATAAATTGTGTAATATATTATATAATATCAAATTATATTTTATGTAGTTAAATATAATAAATAATATATTTATATCTGTAAGAGTGTTATATAAATAGCTGCTTGTCTTGAAAATAAATGCTGTTTTTAAGCAATTCCATGACTGATCAAAATGAATTATAGTTCCACATATTGGCTTCATAATAAATATATATTAGTAATTTATTTTAAAAAGTAATAAGGTTAAATATGTTTAAGTATAAATAATTGTGTTTGTCAATTGTATAACCTTGCATGTGATTGATACTTGAGGTGTGCAAGTTTCTCTCATGTTTCTGTTTCTCAGATGGCATTCATGTTTATAAAATGAATACTTTCATTTAAATATTTTATTTTGAATAATCCATAGAATTATAACAGAATAACAGAACTTCACTCAAAATTTCAAATATCATGTTTACATTGGAAACTTACATTATTTTTTCACTTTAATAAGAATTTAGTTAATTTCAGGCAGTTCAGTTGTCTGGCATTCAACATGGAACCATCTACTGGAAGATGAGATACTCATCATAACTAGGATGACTAAAAATTTTCCAACTGCCCTCCTCATTTATTTATCTTATTAAATCATAGAGCCAACTGGGAACAGTTGGACTTAATTAGACCTGTCCGTAGGCATACTTGAATTTTTGAGCACTTGATATGAAAAAAATATGTATTTTATTGCTGTTATAATTCCTGAGTACAAATTTCCCTATATATAAAACAACTATTGTTTTTATGCATATTTTTGTTATTACTATCTGATTTGATATAGTTTTTTTCCCCTTGGAGTGTAATATGCCATTCTATCATAGCTGGTCTTGTATTCTCAGAGTACTTCTTATAATCACACTTCTCTTATATCTGGGAATTTTAGAATACAGGTTTGCCCGGTTTCGGATATGGGAATTCATAAGTGTATTGTAGGTTTATAAATTTATAAAGAGCATGCTACTGACTGAGATGTCTGCCTGTCTGTTCAAACTATATCCATAAAAGAATAAAATAACATAATGAGTAAAAGAGACCACAGTGCTAACTACTCTACAGATCATTGTATTTTTGACTCACTACTTATGATATGCTCCTTTATTTTCCTATACTTTTAAAAATTGTATCTTCTGATTACTGGATGTAAATGTCAGGAATTGAGCAATTACCTGGGCTATTCCACACTCATCGCCACATATAAAATACAATAAAAGAAGAGCAGCATAAAAGGAGGTAATGCATATTGTGTCTCAGACTCAGAGAGAATTTGAGATTAAAATAATGGAACTACAGTATGCATATACGAAACAAATAAATTTATCACGAAATTATCCATTTAATCTATGTGTCTATTTAAGTTACCACGTGAACTTTATACAGGAAAAGACAGTATTTACACATAAGTAGTTGTTATTATCTGTGACTAGGCTTTGAGTAGTTACAAGTAGTAGAATGGGAATAATGAGTGCTAGAATGCTTCCTTTTACCAGGTTTGCCTTATCTAATGGCTATGATTATAGTCATAAGTTTGTAGTCTTTGAAATTATTTTACTTTGCTTATTACATGTCAACAAAAGGAAGCAGCGGCCTGAGGAAGAATGGGGTCCTCAAGGAATTTTTAAGAAACAGTTTTTTATGAGATAGTTTGAGATATTTAGGTGCTAAAATATTCTGAGTTCAAGCTGCATGTGGTAATATCATTCATTACGTTAACCATTGTTTTCTCAAAAAATCTTAGGACACAATCTTACTTTGCACATGAAATAGGGAGTTGAATCAGTTACAGATTCTAGGTAACAGGCACTACCCCTACTTATATACAGTAAAAAGTCAAATTATGGCTCTATATTCTCTTGATTATTCCACAGATGACATAACCATTATTTAAAAAATATTGTAATTGCCCAAAACAAATCCAAAATCAGCTTCCTGTGAACTTGTCATTCCTTGCCTAAGCTCCATGATAGAAACAAATAGAGCAATGACTCCTTAGTAACTGGATTCTGGTCAATGTGCTAGCACATAAAGGTAATGGAACTTTTAAGAGGCCATAGATACAAAGAAATCAATGGTGTTATTGAGTGGGAACTGGTAAGCTACCAGTGTGAGCATGCACCCCACAAATACCCAGAGCTTCGGCTGTAAACATGGTGCCCTCATACCAAAGCTCTGAAGCTACCACTCACAGTAACAAGCACAGGGTTGCAGCCAACAATGCCAACCTGTACTAAGATAAGCAGTATTAACTGTATTAACTGCAACTAACACAGCCCTTGAAGATTTGTCTCATACAGTTTAAGAACAAACATATTATAGACCAAAAAAAAAAAAAAAACAAAACTGGAGACAGGTAAAATGTATTTAATAATATATACACAGCAGTTTTTATGCTGTCCTATGGAACCAAAAAAAAAAATCATCCAACAAGTTGAGGCAGAACAATCTCCTGCACATAAAACCATACAATATGTAAAATTCATGTTCTATCATTTTTACACTAAAATAAGGTCATTTAAACAATTTGTAACACTGTTAGTATTTTAAAGACAGACCTATATTTATTATGGTTGCTACTATTATTAGTAATTATCATTCTGCTTCATTAAGATGAAAACTGCAGCTAACAGGGCTACAACATTTCAAGGGGAACTTGAAAACTTTACAAGCTGCTTCAATTATTACATTTTACCAACATTTAATCCATCATGTATTTCTAGTCTTTCAGTTGCCAAGGGTATGAATGAAATTTTCACTGAAATATTTTTAAGTAATGCCAACATTTATTAGTGACAGTAAGACAAAACTTCACCAATCTTGGCTTAGCCCACTTGGCTAGGGAAGATAGTGGTCCAGAAGAAGATCCTTCATCTTCCAATTCTATGAGCCACTATCATTTCTTACTGTCTTATGAAATTTTTTTCTGGCACAGTATATTATCCAAAGGAAAATGCATCTGCTGTTAGGTCATTGTCTTTTAAGAGAGCTACAAAATTAAATAGAAAAAGTTTAGAAAATTTGAAGGACAACAAAACTTAATTGAGATAAAAAGACTCAACCAAAAAAAGGTTAACACACTTAAATCACAAATAATAATTTCAACACAGATGGGAAACTATCTTAAATTCCCACACTTAACAGAAATGTCAAAGACAATATTGGGTCTTATGAAAAGCGTGCACTAACCAATTGCACCACTAATGTAGGGAAGAAATCTTTTTGTTGAAATATCTATGACAGAGACTTTTCAATTACAAAATGTCAATATTAAAAACAGCTACATATAATCACAACATTCTGTACAAATTGTGGGTTAATTGTGTGTACAATTGTATATGTAAAATAAAATACAGTATTACATACTGTGTAGTGCATAAATTGTACTAAAGGGGGAAACAGAATGATGGATAAAAAATTAAAAATGCAGTATTCATATATGAAATTCTGACCCATGTCAAGAAAGTATACACATGCTAATGTAAGCATATATGGACATAGCAAATTCAAATTATACACATACATAATTTGTATAAATATATGAAACTAATTGAAATGTATCATATCATATTTGGTGAAATACTATAAAATCTGAAGCCCTTATAATCTCACTGCACATCAGATATATCTCATTCTTGGGACACTAATGTCTTTTCTGTTTTGATTCTCTGAATTCATTTAGTGCCATATTTGAGCTTCACAGACAACATCAAAAATATGGTTGCAGCTTCCAGTATGATAGTGAGAATTTATTTTTAATGTTCCTAAATAATTAAAGTCATTATAGTACAGAAATCTATCTGTTGCTATTCAGAAGATTAACTGGGTATGCTTGCAGGTGATATGACTTAAGTTTCATCAGCACATTAGAATAGAATTAGCTGGGTCTCAATTCTTCACTATTATGAGCTATAAATTATACAAGAGGATATATTTGGCAAACTTCTGATGCTTTTTGTCATAGTAGCCAAAATAATCACTTTTAACTATGTAGCTTTTATTTTTCATCTGTTTTCATTAAGAAATGAGTTCATTTATGGCAGTTTAATGTCCATCAATAAAGAACCATCTACTGAAATATTAATAGTCCCTCATCCCAATCATTCTTGAAACAAATACTTCAACTTTTATATGGAGAAACAAAAGACGCAGGATAGCCAAAATATCCCTGTACAATAAAGGAACTTCTGGAGGCATCGCCATCCTTGAATTCAAGCTCTATTACAGAGCTATAGTCTGGAAAGCAGCTTGGTATTGGCACAAAAATAGACAGGTACACCAATGGAATAGAATTGAAAACCCTGATATTAACCCACACACCCATGAACACCTGATTTTTGACAAACAATCCAAATTTATATGATGGAATAAAGAGAATATCTTCAACAAATGGTGCTGGCATAACTGGTTGCAGACATGTAGAAGACTGAAATTAGACCCAAGGCTATTGCCTTGCACAGAACTTAAGTCAAAATGGATCAATGATCTCAACATAAATCCAACTACACTGAACCTATTAGAAGACAAAGTAGGAAATACCCTTGAATTAATTGGTACAGGAGACTGCTTCTTGAACATTCCATCAGTAGCAGAGACACTGAGGTCAATAATTGATAAATGGGGGATCCTGAAACTGAGAAGCTTCTGCAAAGCAAAGGAGATTGTCAGCAAGACAAAACAGCAGACGACAGACTGGGAAAAGACATTCAACAACCCCACATCTGACAGAGGGCTGATATCAAAAAAATATACAAAGAATTCAAGAAGCTAGTCTCCAAAACACCCAATAATCCAATTAAAAAATGGGGTACAGAACTAAATAGACAGTTCTCAATAGAGGAATCTAAAACGGCTGAAAGACACATAAGAAAGTGTTCAACATCCTTAGCCATCAGGTAAATGCAAATCAAAACAACTCTGAGATATCATCTTTCTCCTGTCAGAATGGCCAAAATCAAAAACACCAATGACAGCTCATGTTGGAGAGGATGTGGAGAAAGGGGAAACTTCTCCACTGCTGGTGTGAATGCCAACTTGTACAGCCACTTTGGAAATCAGTATGGTGACTCCTCAAAAAAATGGGAATCAGTCTACCAAAAGATCCAGCAATTCCACTCTTAGGCATATACTCAAAAGAAGCACATTTATACAACATGGGCATATGTTAAATGATGTTCATAGCAGCACTAACTGTAATAGCCAGAAACTGGAAGCATCCTAGATGCCCCTCAACTGAAGAATGGATAGAGAAAATATGGTTCATTTACACAATGGAGTACTACACAGCGGAAAAAACAATGGAAACTTGAAATTTGCAGGAAAATGGGTGGATCTAGAAGAAACCATTCTGAGAGAGGTAACCCAATCACAAAAAGACAAACACAATATGTACTCACTCATATGCAATTTTAGACATAGAGTAAGGATTACCAGCCTAAAATCCACACTACCAAAGAAGCTAATAAACAAGGAGTTCCCCTGGAGAAGGGGAGAGGTTCAATATCTGCTGAGCAATTTGGGAGCACAGAAAGAGGGGAGAGGAAGCTAGGAGAATAAGAAGGGGAGAAGAAGTGGGATGCAGAGGTCATGAGGGAGCAGAATGTACGAGTCAGGGGAAGAATACATGATAACAAGAATGGAGATATCATAATAGAGGGAGACATTTTTGGTTTACAGAGAAATCAGGCACTAGGGAAATGTCTGGAAATTTACAAAGATGACACCAGCTAACAATCTCAGCAACAGAAGAGAGGCTACTTAAATGCCCTCCCCTGATTATGAGATTGATGACTGTCACATATGCCATTCTATAGCCTTCATCCAGCAGCTGGTAGAAAAAGAAGCAGACACCCATAACTAATCACCAAACTGAACTGGAACCCAGATGCAGAGAAGGACCAGTGAAGAGCACAGAGGTCCAGACCAGGCTAGTGAAACCCACAGAAACAGCTGACCTGAACATCTGGGAACTCTTGCTCCCCAGTCTGATAGCTGGAATACCAGCATGGGACTGATCCAGACCCCAGGAACAGGGGTTTCTGTGAAGAAACCTAAGAAATATATGGGACCTCATGTAGAAGTCCAGTATTTATCCCTAGCATTGGTGTGGACTTTGGGAGCCCATTCCATATAGAGGAATACTCCCTGAGCCAAGACACACGGGGTTGGGCCTAGGCCCTATCCCAAAGGATACAATAGACACTGATGACACTATATGGAAAGCCTCACGATCCAGGAGAGCAGAAAGTTATGTGAGAGATAAGGTTTTAGTTGGGGTGGGGGTAGGGGAGGATGGGTGGGAGAAGGAAACTAGAATTATCATGTAAAACAATCCTGTTTCTAATTCAAATAAAGAAAAGTAGGGAAAAAACTGAGTTGTATTTTACTGTAACTAACAGAGCATTTGATGATTTGTCTCATGCAACCAAACTATAAAATAGAGGTTCAATACGGATATATACAGGAATAAAATCCAGTACAAATGTCATAATATGTTTAGAATACACACACACACACCAGTGTTTCTGTCGTTCTTTTGTAAGCCACACTTTTCTTCGTTTGTAAGCCACATTTATATACAACAAAGAAAAAATGATCAGTCTTTTCTGTACAGAAAATCATATAATATGACAAATTTATGACCTATCATTAATCCACTAAAATTATTGTCATTTTGAAAAGTTTTGAGACTAGTTCATAAAGTAATATTATCCATTAATATAGATTACCAAATTAGAACCTGTGAGAAAACAATGATAACAATTTCATTTTCTTTTCTATACTGTATTTATCAGTGCAGACCTTGGGGAGTCAGGTATAATACTGTCTGCAGATGATAATGCTTGATATTTTCAACTCAAAGCTTTCGTGAATAATACTACAATTCCATAGCCATCTGCACAATGGATCTCATAGGAAAAAGGAAAGAGCATGACCCCCTATCTATGTCAGATAATAAAGCCTCAAGTCAAGTATTTTCCTTGAACATACTGCAGCACTACAATTTTCAGACAGGGATGTGACATATTTATAGAGATGCAGTATTTCTGAAGCAGGAATCTACTTGATGTACATGTGACTCAGATCTATCATACTATAATCCTGTAATGCAATGAATCAATGCTGAGTTTGCTAATTTTCATGGGTTTTGTCTCCAGTATATGTCATGAACTGTCTGCTTTACTTTGGCTAATGTAAAATTTTGTTTTTTTTATAGCAAACCACAATTGATATCTGGAATATAACCAGAACTTCGATAGTAAAATGTGCTCTGCTGACAACATTAATTCTCATTGCCTCTGATGAATTAGGATATACATTCAAACTGTGCATGGAATAGTAACCAATAAAGAAATGATCTAATTTCCACCAGTAGAAACAAATGCTGATATAACATTGAAGATTATTTTAGAGCTGCTGATTCTTTTCTCCCTCCCAATTATACATGTGCCAGAGCAGAGAAAGTGGATGACAGGAATAAATGTAATTTAAACATGATATGCACTCACTCATATATGGGTTTTACATATAGAGCAAAGAATTACCAGCCTATAATCCTCACCACCAGAGAAGCTAGGCAACAAGAATGACTCTAAAAGAAGTATAAATGGTCCAATGGAGAAAGGTAAAGGGGCAAGATCTCCTGAACAAATTGGGAGCATGGGGTGAGGGGAGAGAGAACTAGGAGAATAAGAAGAGGAGAAGAGGAGGAGTGAGGAGGACATAAGGTTGCAGGAAATTTGTGCAGGGGAAGAACAGAGGAGAGCAAAATAAGAGATACCATAAAAGAGGGAGCCAGTATAAGTTTAAAACAAAATCAGGCACTAGGAAAATGTCCACAGATCTACAAGGATGATAGCAACTAACCATCTAATCAACAGTGGAGAGGCTACTTTAAATTCTCTCCCGTGATTACAAGATTGATGACCAAAATATATACCATCCCAGTGCCTTCATCCAGCAGCTGATGGAATTAGAAGCAGAATCCCATAGCTAAAAACTGAACTGAATCAGAATCCAGTTGCAGAGAAAGAGTAGAGATGAGCAAAGGAGTCAAGATCACTCTAGTTAACTAGTTCACCTGAACAAGATTGAGCACTTGGCCCCCTGACTGATAACTTGGAAACCAGCATGGAACTCATCCAGACCCCATAAATATGGGTGTCAGTGAAGAGGCCTCAGAAATACTTATCCCTAATGTAGGAATGGGTTTTAAGATCCCATTTCACATAGAGTGATATTCCCTAAGCCTAGACACCCTGTGGGTTCAAGGCCAGTCTGCTCTTCAAAGAAATTTCCAGGAAATTTTCCAAAACCTACAGAGAAAGAATGTTGGAAAAACCAAAAAAAAATATTGTCTAATGGAGGCAGGTTTGCTGAGTAAGATTACAGCTTCTGGTACCTAGATACTAGTTATCTACAGGAGCACTTCCATTCCTGTCTGCATGTGTCTGATTATGACTTTGGTATGAAAAATGTATCAGGCTGCTATTATTTATTTCAGATAATATGTGTGTAATTTTTAAGTGTTTGAAATATACTTATAATAAAACCTCTATAAATAAAAGTACATATAAATTGTACAATATGTTATATAAACATAATAGTAAATTATAAATTTTATGTGGTTTAATAAAAATATAATATATTTATATCTGTCAGAGTGCTATATAAATAGCTGTTTGGCTTGAAATCAAATGGCGCAATTTCGCTAATAGATACAACTGATTTATAGTTCCAGATAATGTCTTCAAAATAAATAAATGATAATTTATTTTAGAAAGCAATAAGTTTAAATATGTTTATCAATAATTGTGTTTGTCTGGTGAATAGCCTTGTTCGTGATTGATCTTTTAAGTTTCCAAGTTTCTTTCATGTTTTTATTTCTCAGATGGTATTCATGTTAATAAAATATCCATGAATATTATATTTTAAATATTACATTATGAAGAATCCATGAAATTACCAATAACAAGGTTTCTCTCAATTTCAAATGTCATGTTTACATTGGAAGCTTACATTCTTTTTTTTCTCTTTAATAAATTTGAGTTAAATTCACACAGTTCAGTTGTCTGGCCTTCAATATGGAACCATCTACTGGAAAATGAGTAGCTCATCATTACAAGGATGACAGAGAAAATGTCCAGTGATTTTCCTCATTTATTCATCTCTTTAAATCACAAAACCAATCTAGGATGAGTTGGCCTTAATTAGAAATGTCCATAGGCATACTATAATTTTTGAACGCTTGATATAGAATAAGAATTTTTTGCTGTTGATAATTCTTGAGTGTAAATGTCCCTATATATAAACCCCACTAGTGGTTTTATGCACATTTTTTGTTAATACTAGCTGATTGAAGATAGTTTTTCACTTTGGAGTGTAGTATGCCATTCTAGCATAGCTGGTCATGTATTATCAGGAAAATTCCTATCATGACACATCTTTTATATCCTGGAATACAATACAGGTTTGTCTGGTTTGCACATGAGAATAAACAGGTGTATTTTAGGTTTATAAATTTCTAAATGAGCATTATACTGACTGAGATGTCTGCCTGTCTGATGAAACTATAAACATAAAAGTATTAAGTAACATAATGAGTAAAAGTCAGAGACCACACTGCTAACTACTCTACAGATCATTGTATTTTTTTCCTCACCTCATGATATGTTCCTCTATGTTCCTCTAGTTTTGAATTCCATCTTCTGGTTAGTGCATGTAAATATCAGGAATTGAGCAAGCACCTGGGCAATTCCTTTCCCTTCACCACACAAAAAAACAATATAGTAAGAGTAGCATGGAAGAAGGTAATGCAAATCGTGTCTCAGACTCAGAGAGAATTGGAGATTAACATAATGGAACTACAGGATGCAGATATGTAAAAGATAAATTTATTATGAAATTACCCATTTAATCTATAGGTATATTTTAGTTAGTAGGTCAAATTTACATACAGGAAGAGACATTGTTTACACATCGCTGGTCGTTATTAACTGTGACTATGCATAGAGTAGTTACAAGTAGTAGACAGAGAATTATGAATGCTGGAATGTGTTGCTTTACCAGGTTTTCCTCATCTGATGGTTATAACTACATTAAGAAGGCTGCAGTCTTTTAAATTGTTTTACTCTGCTTATTATATATCTCCAAATGGAGGCAGAAGCATGAGGAAGAAAAGGGTTATTCAAAAGATTATTATAAAAGTTTTTATATGAATGTTGGAGATATAAATTCCAAATTTTAGATACAGAAATATTCTTAGTTCAAGCTGCACATGGTAATATCATTCATTATTTTAACCATTGTTTCCTCAATAAATCTTTGGACAGAATCTTACCTTGCACAGGAAATTGGGCTTTGAACCAGTGACAAAGGCTAAGTCTCAGGCACTATACCACATTATATACAGTAAAACTAAGAGTTAATCATCACTATATTCTCTTGATTATTCCAAGAAGACCTAAACATACTTAAAAACTATTAAAATTCCCCCAAACAAATCCAAAATCAACTTCCTGTGAACTTGTCAATCCTTTCCTAATCTACATGCTAGAGCTAAACAGAGAATGACCTCTTAATAACAGATTCTTGTCTGTGTGCTAATGAATAAAGGCAATGACACTTTTAAGAGGCCATAGATACAAAGAAATAAATAGTTCTTTGGAGCAGTGATGAGCAAGCTACTCAGGGTCAGCATGGACCACTCAACTTCCCAGAGCTTCAGGTGTAAGCATGGTTCCCTGATACCTCAGTTCTGAAGTTACCACTCACAAAAACAATGCTGGTGTGAAACCATCAATGCCAAGTGCACCATATGTGCTAAGATAAGCTGTATTAACTGCATCTAACATAGCACTTGAAGATTTGTCTCTTACAGTTAAAGGACAATACAGATGCTCAGTGAAGATAGATCCAGACCAAAAAGCAAAACTATAGACTGGATAAAATGTATTTAAAATATGCACATAATATTTTATACTGTTATTTTGTAACCAAATAAAATTCGTCCAACAACATAATGCTGATAAATCTTCTGCCCATAAAACCTTATAATACGTAAAATTCATGTTAATTGCTTTTCCACTAAAATAAGATCATTTAAAAAAATTTAACACGTTTAGGATCCTAAAGACATATCTATAATTATTATTGTGGCTACTATTATTAGTAATGATCATTCTGCTTCGTTAAGATGAAAACTGCAGCTAACAGGACTACAACACTCCGATGAGAACATGACAATTTAACCAGATGCTTCAATGATTATAATTTACCAACATTTATCCCTTCATGTAGTATTACTCTTTCAGTTGCCAAAGGTATGGGTTAATTTCTCACACCAATATTTTTCTAGTAATGCAGACATACATTGTTGACCGAAAGGCAAACCTTCACCAATGCAATAGCTTAGCTTAGTCCATACATCTATAGAGATAGTGGACCAGAAGGAGATCCTTCATCTTCAAAATTCATTGAATGACTATCATTTCTTCCTGTCTTATAAAAATTATTCCAGGCACAATTTTGATGCAAAAGAAAATGAAATCTGCTCTTAGGTTATTGAATTTCAAGAGAGATACAAAATTAAATTGAAAAGGTTTGGAAATTTGAAGGACAACAATTTTAATTGAGAGCAAACAATCAACTAAAAATTGTGAGCATACTTAAATCACAAATTATAATTCCAAAACAGCTGGAAAAGTCTCTCAAATTCCCATACTTAGCAGTTAAGTCAAAGACAAAATTGGAAACTAATTTAGAAATGATATATTTCTAATAAACTCTGTATTACATACATCTTCAAATCCAAATCTTAAATATTAAAGACAGCTGCACATAAATTACCAAATTCTTTACACTGTGTGGATTAATTGTCTGTACAATGTAAAATCAAATACAGCATTATATACTTGTAGTTCATATAATCTACTATAGAGTGAAACAGAAGGAAGGATAAAAAACTAAAAATGCAGTACTCATATGTGAAATTCTGACTTATGTCAAGAATGTATATATATATTCTAATTTAAGCATGACTATATATACATAAATATGTGTGTTTAAGAGAGAGAGAAAGAGCGAGAGAGAGAAAGTAGGAAATTAAAATATACACATGCATAAATTTTACAAATATTTGAAAATAAATGAAATGCATGGTTGCATATTTGGTGCAATATTGTGAAATCTGAAGTCAATATAAACTCACAGTATATCAGAAATTTCTCACTAATGGGCCACTAATGTCTTGTCTGGTTTTTTTCTCTGCCAAAAGCATCCATATAGTGTCATATTTGACCTTCAGAGACACCATAAAAATATGCTTTATACTTCTAGCATTATAGTAAGAAACTTTTTTTTGATGTTTCTTAATACTAAAAGGCAACATAGAAGAGAAATCCATCTGCTTCTATTTAGAAGATTCACTGGGAATGCTTGCAGTTGATATGACTTAAACTTCATCTGCATATTAGTTGGTTAGAATTATCTGGGACTAATTTCTTCACTATTATGAATTATAAATTATATAAGAGGACATACTTCCCAAATTTCAGTTATTTTTTGTCATATTAGACAAGATAATCAGTGCAGAAAAAATAAATAATAGGATTATCATTAAGATCATTTGTTAAAAGTAATACCACATGATTTAATAGATATGAATCTGATACTAGAATGATGACAGATACACAAAGAAATTTTCGTTCATTCAGATAGAGTCATTCTGAAAACTACTGTGTCTTAATGATATATTGATGTATCTACATTTCTGTGCATCACTTGACCCTCATGAGGGATGTAACCTCAGGCAGTAGTTGAGAAATAAGACAATGATATGCAATGAAGCACATTCTACAGAATCTAAGAGGCTATGCTATAACATGTTCTACTGCTTCAAGTCTTCTTTAAACCCTAACAGAAGCCACATACATTTGAATGTAGAATTTGCAAGAATAATTACAAAGATAAAGAAGTTTTGGCGATTCCAGAGTACCAACGATTTCCAGTGCACAGCTCTACCTGATATAGGAATTGAGACTATGGGAATGAGACTCAAGTTAAGATCAGTACCAGTAGAAAACTTTCAAAATCAATACACACAGGAACAAAAAAATCTGGTGTGTTATTAATTTTAGAGTATTTTTGTAATATCTTACTGCTATTATCAATAATCAAAAAAGGCTCATGCCCTGCCTTTTGTTCTAAGTAGCAATGAGTGACAAGTAAGAAAAAAAAAATCATGAAAAGATGTTTCTATATACCAAAATGCAGTGACAATACAAATCATGAATGCAAAGTAGAAACTGTCAGAACATAATGATAAGCCAATTTCTTGTGTTATACTACTGGTTTATCTTTCAAGAGCCTTGGGTACTAAAAAAATTTATGTCTGCAAATATTACTACTTAAATTTTCATGCAATCAAATGATTCTGTAATAATATACAATGTCATAACCATTTACACAAATGCTCCAACACGGAGACAAAAGAACAGGTCATCCTAAAGTCTATCCAATACTAAATCCTCACTGAACAATCTTCTTAAATAACTGCATTTTGTTTGTAATTCAAATAAAAAAAAACCTGTATCACTTAACTTCTCAGAGAACATATTCACATTTTCAAGGAAAGCAGTAGTCTCAGAAGTATTATAATACTTAATGGACACTTGACAGGTTTTGGTGTCTCAGTCCAGAAATAATCAAAGCCTTCCTAATTTCTGAAGACTCTGTCTCCTGTACATGGCAGGGAAATTCTGCTATCTCTGGGCCAATGTACAATGCTGTGTTTGTTATAAAAACAACAATTGAGATTTGCAATATTGCCAGAACCTCTTTGGTAAGTATGTACTCAAGGGACAATTGCATTAGCTCCCCCTGACTGTGACTCAAGGAGTGTGTATATTCACATGTGCTTGCAATAGGAATCAATGAGTAGAGAGGTGTCAATTCCATGCATGGAATGGAAAAACTGTAGTAATCTTGGAGATCTCATTCAGAGCTCTTGATACATTTCCCATCCCAAATAAACTGTTTTGATGTAAAAAAAAAAAAAAGAAAAACAAGTTGAAAGTGGACAAAATTTTAAAAAATGCTGCTTTTACAAAGAGAAACGGGAAAAATCCCATGGTAATTAGGATGTGATCGTATCCATCTATATTTGTTACATTCTGGCTATCTCCATGAAGGCCTCGCTTCATGCATTCTGAGGGCTGATTCATAAACTGGGCGACAACTTGCAGCTTGAGAATACATCTCTGCTATACTGTGTCATTTTCCCCAAATGCATTTATACGCAGAATCTGACATGTGAACATCACAGCTTCCCATGTTGCTAAGTGGGAGTTGATTCTGACTGAAACCATTTTTCTTAATGGGTTTTTAAAGAGAGCATGTTATTCATATATGCCTCATTTTTGTCATGTGTGTATTACCAAAGTAAATCTTCCTTTCAGAGTGAAATTTCTCAGACTGAAGCTGGGTACACAAATATTAAGGACAAAGCAGTAGCTCCATAGACGAGATAACAATTCCCTAAAGAAAATTTGAGTAGTGACTCTTAAGAGGATTTTAGGAAATCCCACCACACCCCTACCTATTCCAGGTTTTCAGTGCCTATTACTCCTGCAGGTCTTTTCTGCAATTGTTCTTCTCTAGAGTAGTTTATAAAAAGGTTTTAGCTAATGCCAGCCAAGATCAGGAGTTTAGCCAGGAGCCTGAAGGTTAAAAAAAAAAAAAAAGCCGTTCAGTGCAGACCATTTTATTAGGTCTGATAACTGCCCATTGGAGAAGGACATGCATTCACATAGTGATGATTAGGAACCAAGGATGAGAGAATTCACACTCAGGAATGGAAAGCAAATGTCTCCAGTTAACTTAGAGTCCTCATCTATGCTGCTGACTCTACTACCTCTGCTTCTTCCCTCTGTATTGTAAAACAGGCAAGTTAATGGAAAGGAAGATACTGGAAAAAATAAAATTGCCTTGGGATAAGCATAAATTTAACAGTAGAAAACACTCTCTAATGGTAGATAGTGGACTGAGTAATTTTCTAGTTACTATTTCCTAGGTTCATGCTTACAACAAAAGCATTCCTTCCTGTCTTTATATTTCTGTTTTTGAGTACCCACTGCTCTGAATCAAGAAGGTTACTCTTTGTGATCTGTTTGTGTACATTTCTAGGTTACTTATTTTCATGTTGTTGAATTCTAATCATAAAGTCTTACTCTATATCTCATTATATAATATACATATATTGCATAATATATTGCTTGATTAAAATATACAATTTTAATTTATGTAGCTGAATTACAATCCCTAACCCATTCCTACCTATTACTGATCCCTACTTAATTTGCTTACATTAAGTAAAGAAAAATGTATTTTCAAACCCTCTTCAAAATTGGTATGACATCAAAATAATATCTCACATTGCCTTCATATTAATGAAATAAATTTATTTATCATTATTTTTGAAAACAATAGTGTTAAATACATTTAAATTCTCCACAAACTTTCTTTATATAGTAAAGCTTTATATGTGATAGCTTGGTTAGTTTGCAAATATCCTTTATGTTTTTATTGCTGAGATGTTGTTCATAGTCATACAATATATATATAACTCTAATTATATAACTATATTATTTTGAAGAATGCACACAAACACAAATAATAAATATACTCTCCTATTTCTAGTATCACTTGTAATTATAAAGCTTTAATTTGTCATCACTCCTAAATAAGAACTGAGTTCATTTATAGCCTTATTCCTATCATTCCTGAAATAAATAGTTCAAATTTCCTCATTATATCAATGAGTCACTCTAATAAAACTTCTCCTTAATTACTCCTGTTCCTGAGGCATATTGGGAATTTTGAGAATTATAAACACTACGAGAATTATGCATTTATTTCTGCTATTGGAAATCCCTGAGCCAATGCATTCACATACCAATCAAATAGTTGTTTCATGCAGAAGTTTATTGAAACTAACTGATTTAATGTAAGTTTCCTCATTGGGCAGGAATATACCTGTCTTGCCTGGCTGACTACAACAACCATAGAAATTCCAATGAAAAAATTATTTTATGTTCTAGAAATATATAATAACATATGCCTGTTTTTGAATATCAGTATTCTAATAATGTGTCCTAGGTTTTCAAATTTTCAAATGAATGAGTTTCTGACTAAGATATCTACCTTGCTGCCACATATAACCATAAAATGAAAATAACATGAAATGTAACTCACAGAC